>NC_042968.1:87610168-87645168 GCF_901001165.1 Salmo trutta | reverse complement strand
CCCAGTGGAGTCATGGACCTGGGAGGAAATTCTGGACGGGGCTGGACCATGGCACCAGGCTGGGGAATATCGTCGCCCACCGGAGGAGATAGAGGCAGCCAAGGCGGAGCGGCGCCGGTATGAAGCTATGTACATGCCGATGGGGAAGCACGAGAGGCACCCTCAATAATTTTTTTTGGGGGGGGCACACGGGTAGTTTGGCTGGGCCAAGGGTGAGCCCTAAGCCAGCTCCCCATGCTTATTATGGGAAGCATTTGGAGTGGAGAGCGCCGGAGTATGCGGTAGTGCGCACGATCTCGCCCATGCGCACGCACAGTCTGGTGCGAGCAATCCCAGCCCCTCGCAAGTGCCGTGCTAGAGTAGGCATCCAGCCTGGAAGGAGGATGCCTGCACAGCGCATCTGGCCACCAGTGCGCCTCATAGGCCCAGGCTACCCTATGCCTGCTCTACGCACGGCAACCATCAGGCCTCTGCACGGCCCAGTTTGCCCTGTACCAGCACTCCGCTTGTGCAGGGCTGCTATTTCCATCCAGCCAGGATGGGTTGTGCAAGAGGTGCGCTCCAGACCTCCAGACCTCCAGTGCTTACCCGATGTATCCAGTTCCTGCTTCTCGTGCTGACCCTGAGGTGTGTAGTCTGGCGTCTCCTAAACCAGCATCACGCACCAGGCTTCCAGTGCGTCAGCCCAGTCCAACTCGTCCTGTTTCTGCTCTCCGCACTAGCCCTGAGGTGCGTGTCCCCAGTCTGGTACCTCCACTACCAGCCCCACGCATCAGACTTCCAGTGCGTCAGCCCAGTCCCGAGCTTCCGACGACAGTGCCTCATCCAGAGTGTCCGGTAACAGTGCCTCGTCCAGAGTGTCCGGTAACAGTGCCTCGTCCAGAGTGTCCGGCAACAGTGCCTCGTCCAGAGTGTCCGGTAACAGTGCCTCGTCCAGAGTGTCCGGCAACAGTGCCTCGTCCAGAGTATCCGGCAACAGTGCCTCGTCCAGAGTGTCCGGCAACAGTGCCTCGTCCAGAGTGTCCGGCAACAGTGCCTCGTCCAGAGTGTCCGGCAACAGTGCCTCGTCCAGAACTTCCGGCAACAGTGCCTCGTCCAGACTGTCCGGAACCAGGAGAGACGGCCCACTGTCCGGAACCAGGAGAGATGGCCCTACGGTCCGGAGCTCCCAGGGTCGCCCTACGGTCCGGAGCTCCCAGGGTCGCCCTACGGTCCACAGCTCCTAGAGTCGCCCTACAGTCCGGGGTCGACGGAGAGGGACATCGCTGTAGAGACGTTATGTGAGCGGAGTGAGCCGGTGGTGGAGCGGGGTCTGCGTCCAGCTCCTGAGCCACCTCCTGAGGGGGGAGTATTTGGGGAAAGGGGGGGTGTGGCAGGAGCACCGTCGGTGACAGTGGCCACCCTCCCTTCCCTCCCATGTAGTTTTGGGATTTATTTTGTTTTGGGGGTTATTTTTGGTTATTTGTGTGAGGTGCATCTGGGGTCTGCAGCATGGGGGGGGGGGGTACTGTCACGTCCTGACGAGTAAAGGGGTTATTTGTTCTTATAGTATGGTCAGGACGTGGCAGGGGGTATTTGTTTTATGTGGTTCAGGGTGTGTTTGTGTATGTGTTCATGTAGAGGGGGTATTTGGTTTATATGGTTCAGGGTGGTTGTTTATGTAGAGGGGTATTTGATTTATTAGTCCAGGGTTTTGGTTATTGTTCTATGTTAGTTTTTCTATGTTCTGTCTAGGTGTTTGTATTTCTATGTTTTGGTAATGGGGATTGGGGCCTTCAATTGGAGGCAGCTGTCTATCGTTGCCTCTGATTGAAGGTCCTATATATATAGGAGTTTGTTTGTCATGGGATTTGGTGGGAGATTGTTGCTGTGTATAGCTTTGTGCCTTACCGGCCTGTTCTTTGTCGTCGTGTTTTTTGTATACGTCTTTGTTTTGGTTTTTCCTTCTTTATCCTTTAATAAAAGAAGAGTATACATTTTCCCGCTGTGTCTTGGTCGAAACCCTACGACACCTGTGACACACCCATAACATGATGCAGCAACCACTACAGTATGTTGAAAATATGCAAAGTGGTACTCAGTAATGTGTTCTATTGGATTTGCCCCAAACATAACACTTTGCATTCAGAACAAAAAGTTAAAAGCTTTGCCACATTTCTTTTTCAGTATTACTTTAATGCCTTGCTGCAAACAGGATGCATGTTTTGGAATATTTTAATTCTGTAAAGGCGTCCTTCTTTTCACTCTGTCAATTAGGTTAGTTTTGTGGAGTAACTACAATGTTGTTGAACCATCCTCAGTTTTGTCCTATCACAGCCATTAAGCTCCTGTCCTGCAACTGAGTTAGAAAGGATGCCTGTATCTAGTGACTGGGTGTTGTGATACAACATCCAACATGTAACTAATAACTTCACCATGCTCAAAGGGATATTCAATGTCTGCTTTCTTATTTTTACCCATCTACCAATAGGTGCCCTTTGTGAGGCATTGGAAAACCTCCCTTGTCTTTGTGGTTCAATCTGTGTTTGAAATTCAATGCTCGAATGAGGGACTGTCACGACTTCCGCCGAAGTCGGCTCCTCTCCGTGTTCGGGTGGCGTTCGGCGGTCGACGTCACCGGCTTTCTAGCCATCGCCGCTCCATTTTTCATGTATCCATTTGTTTTGTCTTGTTCCCTGCACACCTGGTTTTCATTCCCCAATCAATCTACATGTATTTATTCCTCTGTTCCCCATCATGTCTTTGTGTAGGATTGTTAGTGTTTGTTGTTGACGCGCCAGACTGGTTTGTTTTTTCCGTGGTATTTCACGAAGATGTTTATTGTTAAACAATTCTTCCGACTGTTTTGCACTTTTGCCTCAATAAAGTGTGCGCCTGTTCACAAATCTCTGCTCTCCTGCACCTGACTTCGCTACCAGTACGCACACGCCTGACAGGGACCTTACAGATAATTGTATGTGTGGGGTACAGAGATGAGGTAGTCATTCAAAAATCATGTTAAACACTATTATTGCACAAAGAGTGAGTCCATGCAACTTATTATTTGACTTGTTTAGCAAATGTTTACTTCTGAACTTATTCAGGCTTACCATAACAAAGGGGTTGAATACTTATTGATTCAATACATTTCAGCTTTTCATTTTTTATTCATTCGTACAAATTTCAAAAAACATAATTCCACTTTGACATTATGGGGTATTGTATGTTGGCCTGTGACAAGAAATCTCAATTCTATCCAATTTAAATTCAGGCTGTAACACAACAACATGTGGAAGAAGTTAGTGGGCGTGGATACCTTCTGAAACCGCTGTATATAGTGTTATTTTCTTTGTTTACAAACATTGGAGTAAAACAAGTTAATATTTTGGATTCTGATGGGGTACGACAGTTGAACTAGGGTAATGAGGCATTTATAAATTATATTCTTCAAGAATCAATGGGTACATATCATACATGTATAAGTATAAAAATGGATGTGGGAACTTCTGATTGCTCCTTTAATGTAAAACTGAGTGGATTTCAAAATGCATCATCCAGGTGTTATAAAACTGTCAGGAAGTGTCCCAAATGGCACTCTTCTCCTTATTTAGACCTATGGGCCTTGGTCAAATGTAGTGCGCTATATATGGAGTAGGCTGCCACTTGGGACGCACAACTACTGAATTCTGTAGTTGCTGTGGAAACAAAGTTAACAGAAAGTAAAGTAGGTTACATGGAGATTATGGTGGAACTGGAAACGTAAACAATGATAGTTTTTTTGTTGTTGCTTTCAGTGTTCTTCTTCTCCTTGTTCTTTATGTTGGCTGTACAGTGGGACGGTGGGGGTGAGCTTATCTTAGCTGGAATACTACTAAATACAAGGAATTCTGTAACATTTTATTTTATTGTACTCTCTCAACTGATATTTACCATACCAGTTATTTACTATGTTAACAAACAGCATGTTTCAATGAATAACAACAAATAACACCTTTTATTAATGAAAAAAAATGAAAAAGTTAAGGGGTATTCAGACCCCTTGACTTTTTCGACATTTTGTTAGGTTACAGCCTTGTTCTAAAATCATCAATCATCAATATACACACAATACCCCATAATGACAAAGAAAAAACAGGTTTTGAGAAATATTTGCAAATCCCCCCATAGCCAAAACCCCTAGAAATATCACATTTACATAAGTATTAAGACCCTTTACCCAGTACTTTGTTGAAGCACCTTTGGCAGCGATTACAGCCTTGAGTCTTCTTGGGTAAAATGCTACAAGCTTGGCACACCTGTATTTGGGGAGTTTCTTCTCTGCAGATCCTCTCAAGCTCTGTCACGTTGGATGGGGAGCGTCGCTGCACAGCTATTTTCAGGTCTCCTCAGAGATGTTCGATCAGGTTCAAGTCCGGGCTCTGGCTGGGCCACTCAAGGACATTCAGAGACTTGTACCGAAGCCACTCTTGTGTTGTCTTGGCTGTGTGCTTAGGGTTGTTGTTCTGATGGAAGGTGGACCTTTGCCCCAGTCTGAGTTCCTGGGCACTCTGGAGCAGGTTTTCATCAAGGATCTCTCTGTACTTTGCTCCGTTCATCTTTGCCTTGATCCTGACTAGTCTTCCAGTCCCTGCCTCTGAAAAACATCCCCACAGCATGATGCTTCACCGTGGGGATGGTGTAAGGTTTCCTCCAGAAGTGACGCTTGGCATTCAGGCCAAAGAGTTTATTCTTGGTTTCATCAGACCAGAGAATCTTGTTTCTCATGGTCTGAGAGTCTTTAGGTGCCTTTTGGCAAACTCCAAGCGGGCTGTCATGTGCCTTTTACTGAGGTCACCAATAAGAGTAGATTCTCTCTCTCTCCCTCCCCAGATGGACCATCAGGGCCCGGGTCACCAAAAAGAACAACATCTATCTTTGGAGCAACCCAAAAGGAGAGGGAAAATTATTCTCCTTTGAGATCGTGGACGAGAGCGTGAGTATGACTCTCCTGTGTGTTTGTGTGTGTGTGTGTGTGTGTTTGTTCTTATACTCTAGTCCTCATATCTTCTGTCACCTTCAATGTCTCTGTATGTCAGACAACTATCTACTGTGAAGTAGTTAAAGTTTCTCCTTGAGTGACACTCTGCTGACAGTTTTGTGTGTGCATGCACGTGTGTGTGACAGTTTCTCAGTAAACTGTTGATTGACGCTATGCTGACAGTGTCTCTGTGATTGACAGGGGGAGATCAAAGTAACAGCATTCAACAAGGAAGTGGACAAGTTCTTCCCTTTGCTGGAGACGGGCAAGGTGAGCCTGTCTGTATTGACACTTACCATACCTCTGTCCTGACCGCATCTAGCTACAGAGAAGAGATTTTCACACTCTGAGGTGACCTGTGATCATTGTTTTACCTTTCACAGTGAGATGACCTGTGATCATTGTTTTACCTTTCACGGTGAGGTGACCTGTGATCATTGTTTTACCTATCACGTGAGGTCACCTGTGAACATTGTTTTACCTTTCACAGTGAGGCGACCTGTGATCATTGTTTTACCTTTCACAGTGAGGTGACCTGTGATCATTGTTTTACCTTTCACAGTGAGGTGACCTGTGATCATTGTTTTACCTTTCACAGTGAGGTGACCTGTGATCATTGTTTCACCTT
Source organism: Salmo trutta (assembly GCF_901001165.1). Taxonomy (NCBI): domain Eukaryota; kingdom Metazoa; phylum Chordata; class Actinopteri; order Salmoniformes; family Salmonidae; genus Salmo; species Salmo trutta. Next base: position 87,639,544 of record NC_042968.1, on the reverse strand, counting down.
TCACAGTGAGGTGACCTGTGATCATTGTTTTACCTTTCACAGTGAGGTGACCTGTGATCATTGTTTTACCTTTCACAGTGAGGTGACCTGTGATCATTGTTTTACCTTTCACGGTGAGGTGACCTGTGATCATGGTTTTACCTTTCACAGCGAGGTGACCTGTGATCATTGTTTCACCTTTCACAGTGAGGTGACCTGTGATCATTGTTTTACCTTTCACAGTGAGATGACCTGTGATCATTGTTTTACCTTTCACAGTGAGGTGACCTGTGATCATTGTTTTACCTTTCACAGTGAGATGATCTGTGATCATTGTTTTACCTTTCACAGTGAGGTAACCTGTGATCATTGTTTCACCTTTCACAGTTAGGTAACCTGTGATCATTGTTTTACCTTTCACGGTGAGGTGACCTGTGATCATTGTTTTACCTTTCACAGTGAGGTGACCTGTGATCATTGTTTTACCTTTCACAGTTAGGTGACCTGTGATCATTGTTTTACCTTTCACAGTTAGGTGACCTGTGATCATTGTTTTTTACCTTTCACAGTGAGGTGACCTGTGATCATTGTTTTTTTACCTTTCACAGTTAGGTGACCTGTGATCATTGTTTTACCTTTCACAGTGAGGTGACCTGTGATCATTGTTTTACCTTTCACAGCGAGTTGTCCTGTGATCCCCACTGGAACAGTACATACAGCTGCTGTACCACGTTTGGGGTCAATTCCATTTCAATTCAGAAAGTAAACCAAATTTCAATTAGAATTCTTCCTCATTGAAAAGCATTGAAGAGAATTGGATGTAAATTAAACAGGAGTTGTTCAATTTGATAAACTCTTTGGTTAGTGTCAGTTGATCTCAAAAAGTATTTGGATAGTTAGACAACCTTACATTTAAAAATATGAAATGATACCTCTATCAAAAACCTGAAGCTCTCAGGTGAATTTACACTATGCTTTCAAATCACTTGTTTTAGGCCAGTAGTGTCGTAATGGTGCCTGCGGTTAGACACAGCTGTATATATGTTTTCTTATTTTTCTTACAATTTTTATCCTGTTTTAGCATATAAAAAATGCTTGGAAAGATCAGAGGTTGGACCTAAGCAAGTGTTTAAATACTTCCCTACACATATAGAATTTTTTCTTTTTTTTTTCTTCCAGAATTCACTGGAATTGAAATAGAATTGACCCAACCCTGATATGTACTAGATTGTACTTGACTGTACTTGTAAAACACATGTGCTTGTACAGCTTTCTCTTCAGTCTCTGTACATAGTTCAATAATAACTCAATTAGAGTTTCCATTTGTGCCCTATTGCCCTATAAAATATAAATAAATAGATACAATTATAAATAAAATAAATGACTGTCTCTATCTGGTCTGGTATTGACAGGGATGTGAGTGGTGGCTGATGGGATGACAATGTCAATCTGGTTTGGTCTGGTCTGGTATTGACAGGGATGTGAGTGGTGGCTCATGGGATGAGAATGTCAATCTGGTTTGGTCTGGTCTGGTATTGACAGGGATGTGAGTGGTGGCTCATTGGATGAGAAAGTCAATCTGGCCTGGTCTGGTCTGGTATTGACAGGGATGTGAGTGGTGGCTCATGGGATGAGAAAGTCAATCTGGTCTGGTCTGGTATTGACAGGGATGTGATGTGTGTTCATCACATCCCAGTGTTCAGACCCTTTGCTCAGTACTTTGTTGAAGCACCTTTGGCAGAGATTACAGCCTTGAATCTTCTTGGGTATGATGCTACAAGCTCGGCACACCTGTATTTGTGGAGTTTCTCCCATTCTTCTCTGCAGATCCTCTCAAGCTCTGTAAGGTTGGATGGGGAGCGTTGCTGCACAGCTATTTTCAGGTCTCTCCAGAGTTGTTTGATCGGGTTCAAGTCCGGGCTCTGGCTAGGACACTCAAGGACATTCAGACTTATTCCAAAGGAACTCCTGCGTTGTCTTGGCTGTGTGCAAAGGGTCGTTGTCTTGTTGGAAGGTGAACCTTCGCCCCAGTCTTAGGTCCTGAGCACTCTGGGGCAGGTTTTCATCAAGGATCTCTCTGTACTTTGCTCTGTTCATCTTTGCCTCGATCCTGACTAGTCTCCCAGTCCCTGCTGCTGAAAAACATCCCCACAGCATGATGCTGCCACCACCGTGCTTCACCGTAGGGATGGTTTTGGCCAGGTGATGAGCGGCACCTGGTTTCCTCCAGAAGTGACACTTGGCATTCAGGCCAAAGAGCTCCATCTTGGTTTCATCAGACCAGAGAATGTTGTTTCTCATGGTCTGAGAGTCTTTAGGTGGCTTTTGGCAAACTCCAAGCTGGCTGTCATGTGCCTTCTACTGAGGAGTGGCTTCCGTCTGGCCAGTCTACCATGGAGGCCTGATTGGTGGAGTGCTGCAGAGATGGTTGTCCTTCTGGAAGGTTCTCCCATCCCCACAGAGGAACTATAGAGCTCTTTGTGCCTCGACACAATCCTGTCTCGGAGATCTAATGACAATTCCTTCGACCTCATGGCTTGGTTTTTGCTCTGACATGCACTGTCAACTGTGGGACCTTATATAGACAGGTGTGTGCCTTTCCAAGTCATGTTCAATCAATTTAATTGACCACTGGTGGACTCCAATCAGGTTGTAGAGACATCCCAAAGACGACCGATGGAAACAGGATGCACCTAAGCTCAATTTCGAGTCTCATAGGAAAGGGTCTGAATACTTCTGTAAATAAGATATTTCTGTTATTTATATTTAATACATTTGCAAACAATTCTACAAATCTGTTTTCGCTTTGTCATTATGGGGTATTGTGTGTAGATTGTTTTTGTCATTGAATCAATTTTGGAATAAGACTAACGTAACAAAATGTGGAAAAAGTCAAGAGTCTGAATACTTTCAGAAAGCACTGTGTACAATAAATACTATACTATAGCATTCACTTCAGTGTTTTTGCTGACTTTACTGTAGGAGTCACTGTAGTGTTTTTTGGGACTTAGTATTTACTGTAGTATTTACTGTAGTATACTGCAGTATTAGATCATTTAGAGTGAATTATAGTATAAATACTGTAGTAAATGCTATAGTAATTAATGTAGTGTTTTTGCGGATTGTAATATACTGCAGTATTTACTGTAGTGTTTATGTTTTATTACCATTGACTTAGAAGTGGGGGGGCTTTCTCCTTTAGGAAACCTACTGGGGGAAAAAAATAAAAGAGTAACGTTTCCATAACCTGTAGGTAGGACTGTGTCTGAACAGGGAGTTCATAGCTTCTGGTCTTTTCATTAACCTGTAGGTAGGACTGTGTCTGAACAGGGAGTTCATAGCTTCTGGTCTTTTCATTAACCTGTAGGTAGGACTGTGTCTGAACAGGGAGTTCAGTGCTTCTGGTCTTTTCATTAACCTGTAGGTAGGACTGTGTCTGAACAGGGAGTTCATAGCTTCTGGTCTTTTCATTAACCTGTAGGTAGGACTGTGTCTGAACAGGGAGTTCATAGCTTCTGGTCTTTTCATTAACCTGTAGGTAGGACTGTGTCTGAACAGGGAGTTCATAGCTTCTGGTCTTTTCATTAACCTGTAGGTAGGACTGTGTCTGAACAGGGAGTTCAGTGCTTCTGGTCTTTTCATTAACCTGTAGGTAGGACTGTGTCTGAACAGGGAGTTTATAGCTTCTGGTCTTTTCATTAACCTGTAGGTAGGACTGTGTCTGAACAGGGAGTTCATAGCTTCTGGTCTTTTTATTAACCTGTAGGTAGGACTGTGTCTTTACAGGGAGTTCATAGCTTCTGGTCTTTTCATTAACCTGTAGGTAGGACTGTGTCTGAACAGGGAGTTCAGTGCTTCTGGTCTTTTCATTAACCTGTAGGTAGGACTGTGTCTGAACAGGGAGTTCATAGCTTCTGGTCTTTTCTATAACCTGTAGGTAGGACTGTGTCTGAACAGGGAGTTCAGTGCTTCTGGTCTTTTCATTAACCTGTAGGTAGGACTGTGTCTGAACAGGGAGTTCATAGCTTCTGGTCTTTTCTATAACCTGTAGGTAGGACTGTGTCTGAACAGGGAGTTCATAGCTTCTGGTCTTTTCATTAACCTGTAGGTAGGACTGTGTCTGAACAGGGAGTTCATAGCTTCTGGTCTTTTCATTAACCTGTAGGTAGGACTGTGTCTGAACAGGGAGTTCATAGCTTCTGGTCTTTTCATTAACCTGTAGGTAGGACTGTGTCTGAACAGGGAGTTCATAGCTTCTGGTCTTTTCATTAACCTGTAGGTAGGACTGTGTCTGAACAGGGAGTTCAGTGCTTCTGGTCTTTTCTATAACCTGTAGGTAGGACTGTGTCTGAACAGGGAGTTCATAGCTTCTGGTCTTTTCTATAACCTGTAGGTAGGACTGTGTCTGAACAGGGAGTTCAGTGCTTCTGGTCTTTTCTATAACCTGTAGGTAGGACTGTGTCTGAACAGGGAGTTCATAGCTTCTGGTCTTTTCTATAACCTGTAGGTAGGACTGTGTCTGAACAGGGAGTTCATAGCTTCTGGTCTTTTCATTAACCTGTAGGTAGGACTGTGTCTGAACAGGGGGTTCATAGCTTCTGGTCTTTTCATTAACCTGTAGGTAGGACTGTGTCTGAACAGGGAGTTCATAGCTTCTGGTCTTTTCATTAACCTGTAGGTAGGACTGTGTCTGAACAGGGAGTTCATAGCTTCTGGTCTTTTCATTAACCTGCAGGTAGGACTGTGTCTGAACAGGGAGTTCATAGCTTCTGGTCTTTTCATTAACCTGTAGGTAGGACTGTGTCTGAACAGGGAGTTCATAGCTTCTGGTCTTTTCATTAACCTGTAGGTAGGACTGTGTCTGAACAGGGAGTTCATAGCTTCTGGTCTTTTCATTAACCTGTAGGTAGGACTGTGTCTGAACAGGGAGTTCAGTGCTTCTGGTCTTTTCTATAACCTGTAGGTAGGACTGTGTCTGAACAGAGAGTTCATAGCTTCTGGTCTTTTCTATAACCTGTAGGTAGGACTGTGTCTGAACAGGGAGTTCATAGCTTCTGGTCTTTTCATTAACCTGTAGGTAGGACTGTGTCTGAACAGGGAGTTCATAGCTCCTGGTCTTTTCATTAACCTGTAGGTAGGACTGTGTCTGAACAGGGAGTTCAGTGATTCTGGTCTTTTCATTAACCTGTAGGTAGGACTGTGTCTGAACAGGGAGTTCATAGCTTCTGGTCTTTTCATTAACCTGTAGGTAGGACTGTGTCTGAACAGGGAGTTCATAGCTTCTGGTGTTTTCATTAACCTGTAGGTAGGACTGTGTCTGAACAGGGAGTTCATAGCTTCTGGTCTTTTCTATAACCTGTAGGTAGGACTGTGTCTGAACAGGGAGTTCATAGCTTCTGGTCTTTTCTATAACCTGTAGGTAGGACTGTGTCTGAACAGGGAGTTCAGTGCTTCTGGTCTTTTCATTAACCTGTAGGTAGGACTGTGTCTGAACAGGGAGTTCATAGCTTCTGGTCTTTTCATTAACCTGTAGGTAGGACTGTGTCTGAACAGGGAGTTCAGTGCTTCTGGTCTTTTCATTAACCTGTAGGTAGGACTGTGTCTGAACAGGGAGTTCATAGCTTCTGGTCTTTTTTTTAACCTGTAGGGAACACAGTATATAGTCTATACTTGATATGTAGGTTTCTCACTTATGGGTGGCAGAAATTGGTATATGGGTGGAGGGAAATGGGCAGGGTATATGCAAAATAAATTCTGTAGTATTTACTATAGGTAAAAATGTGTTGTGTTTTGGAGGGAGAGAGAGAGGGAGAGCGGGAGAGAGGGAGAGAGGGAGAGAGAGAGATCTGTTTTTAGCTGAGTCACTCTGCAGCACCTCTCTTTCCTGGAGTATTAGAGAGGTAGTGGTCCTGATGGGATTGATATTATAGCAACCTGAAAGACTCGATTGAGTTACACTATTTGGAGAGGTGGTACAATATATGACAGTGTTACCTTGAAACATAGCCGAAATAATGACGAGCCTATCGGAGTTGTATTCATGGCTTTGTGTGACCAATAAGACTGCAGATTTCTCCAAACTCTATTTTATAAGAGTTAACTTGCTGGCAGGTGATGTGTTGTATGTTTGCTTTTGAAATGATCAATCCATCTCACTCCCTCTCCCTCAATCCATCTCACTCCCTCCCCCAAAATCCTCTCACTCCCTCTCTCTCAGAGCACCCTAAAGCAATCTAACCTCTCTGTCTCTGTCTCACTCTCTCGCTCTCTCTCTCTGTCTCTCTGTCTCACTCTCTCTCTCTCTCTCTGTGTCTCTCTCTGTCTCTCTCTGTATCTTTCTCTCTGTCTCTGTTTATCTCTCTGTCTCTAGGTGTACTACATCTCAGAGGGCAAAGTAAAGGAAACCAATAAGAAGTATATTACCTCGAAGAACAACTATGAGATCATCCTTCGAAATGTGACATCCATCGTGCCGTGTGAGGACGACCAGAACCTTCCCATGGTGGAGTGACTTCATACCCATCGCTCAGCTGGAGCACATGGAGAAGGACGACATCATCGGTGATGGGGGGGGGGGATGGGGGGTTGGAGATTGTGGCGGAGTAAGGGGGTGAGAAATTGAGTTATATTTGGGGGGGAAGGAAGGGGGTGTGATGAGAGGGAGAGAGAGAGAGAGAGGGAGAGAAGAGAAAGGGAGGAAAGGAAGAGAGAAAGGTGGGAGGGGGTGTGATGAGAGGGAGAGAGGGAGAGAAGAGAAAGGGAGGAAAGGAAGAGAGAAAGGTGGGAGAGGGTGTGATGAGAGGGAGAGAGGGAGAGAAGAGAAAGGGAGGAAAGGAAGAGAGAAAGGTGGGAGGGGGTGTGATGAGAGGGAGAGAGGGAGAGAAGAGAAAGGGAGGAAAGGAAGAGAGAAAGGTCGAGGGGGTGTGATGAGAGGGAGAGAGGGAGAGAAGAGAAAGGGAGGAAAGGAAGAGAGAAAGGTCGAGGGGGTGTGATGAGAGGGAGAGAGGGAGAGAAGAGAAAGAGAGGAAAGGAAGAGAGAAAGGTGGGAGGGGGTGTGATGAGAGGGAGAGAGGGAGAGAAGAGAAAGAGAGGAAAGGAAGAGAGAAAGGTGGGAGGGGGTGATAGACAGATGGACTGAGTACAGCGTCAGACGGTCAGTGGGAAAGTAATTTAGATAGACAGTTACATAGATGGAGAAGAGATAAAGAGATGAGAACGTTTAATCCACAGTGTCATGACGTTGGCCTCTTTGGGTACAGGAAGGACAGTTGACCCCCTCCCCTTTGTACCATCACCCAACCTACCTTGCCCCCCAACCCAGGGTTGTAAAAATTCCAAGAGGAGAATCTACTACAACATGTTTCATAGAGAGACAAAGGAAATTCTTCCAACTCATAGAATTGGAGAACCTAGCGACATGTGTGTTCTGGAGAAGATATGGAAGATTGATGAAGACTCCAGCTACGAACTGATCCGCTTGGTACAATTTTGTGATACTCAGAAGAGACAATATAGCCATATTACCCTAAAACGGTCTACATGATAGCCTCAGCGATGAGACTGAATCCACATGGTTGTATACAATGTATTATTAAGGATAAAGCTATTTGTAATACATTGAGATGCTATGTACTGATGTTAATGTGATAGAATTATATTTCTGTAACCAAGTCTAGCTCAGTCATAGGCACGCCCCCAGGGACACATACAGGACCAGGCGTCATTTGACAAGCCTGTTCTCTGGGCCCTATAAAACACCCCCTGATTTACATTTCTACAGACCAGGCCTACACTCCATCGTGAGTTTGGCCCAGAGGTTTGACCAGCCAAGTACTCTACTGAAAGTGAACTATACCACGTGGTTAACTTTTACTATCGAGACCGACAGAATAAGAACAAGTCTTTGATATTAATTATTAGTCTGCAGCTAAGTAAATTATATCATCGAACGCGAAGACCAACCACATCCATTCTATGACGACATTCATGAATGTCGCTCTGAACGATCCATTCTAACCGAGAGAGAGAGAGAGAACGCTGACAAACTCTCCATCAGAACAAAACTCTCCAACAAGAATCCCGACGACACATGAGCGTAAATATTGATATTGCAATTGTTCCCGAATGAGTGAGCCTTCAATTGTCAATTGTTAATATTAACTTCTTGAGGCTACCTGGGACGTTAGCGTTCCCCCCGTGGCGCACCCTATCAACAGCAGGTGCATTTCAAGAGCGGCAAATTTGAAACCAAATAAATGTACAAATTCAAATTTCTCAAACATACAACTAACTTACAGCCTTTGAAAGATAAACATCTTCTTAATCTAACCACGTTTACCGATTTCAAAAAGGTTTTACGGGGAAAGCATAAAGTTAGGTTATGTTAGGAGAGTACATTGACAATAGCGGTGTGCAATGCATTGTCGATTCAAAGACAGGCTTCACCAAAACCATACAATCAGCTAAAATTATGCACTAACCTTTTACAATCTCCATCAGATGACACTCCTAGGACATTATGTTAGACAATGCATGCATTTTTAGTTCTATCAAGTTCATATTTATATCTAAAAACAGTGTTTTACTATGGCGTTGATGTTCAGGAAATCGTTTCCCTCCAATACCGGCAGTCAAGTCATGACAACAAAATAATTAATTAATATTAGAAAACATTGCTAAAATATTATATTGTCATTCAAAGAATTATAGATTTACATCTCTTGAACGCAATGGACTTGTCAGATTTTAAATTAACCTTACTGGGAAATCACACTTTGCAATAATCTGAGCACTGCGCCAGAAAAATACGCATCGCGATACAGACTAACCGCCATGTTGGAGGAATCTAAAATCGAAAATACTATATAAATAATCCATTACCTTTGATTCTCTTCATCAGATGTCACTTCCAAAGAGTCCCAGGTCCATAACGAATGTAGTTTTGTTCAAAAAAGCTCATCATTTATGTCGAAAAACCTCCGTGTTGTAGCGCATGATCTAAGCCAGCCGGACTTCACTTCACTTCAAGAACGGAAAAAATATATTTCCGTTCGTTCAAACATGTCAAACGTTGTATCGCATAAATCATTAGGGCCTTTTTTAACCAGAACATGAATAAAATTCAAGGCGGACCATTGGGTTTTCTTTTAAAACGTTTCGGAATGAGAGTACCCACCATCAAATCGCGCGCCAGATGTCTAATGGACCATCACGTTCCATGGCTCTTATTCGGTCAGATCTCACTGTAGAACACTCAAAACACTTTGTAAAGGCTGGGGACATCTTGTGGAAGCAATAGGAAGTGCCAGAATATACCTCACCCCCTTTGTTTTTCAATGGCATAGGCTCAAAGTCAATTCAACACATCAGGTATCCACTTCCTGTCAGAATCTGTCTCAGGGTTTTGCCTGCCAAATGAGTTCTGTTATACTCACAGACACCATTCAAACAGTTTTTGAAACTTTAGGGTGTTTTCTATCCATATATAATAAGTATATGCATATTGTAGTTACTGGGTAGGTGTAGGAGGCAGTTAAAAATGGGCACATATTTTTTCAATAAATTCTCAATACTGCCCCCTATACCCTAACAGGTTAATGAACTCTGTGTAACTTCTCAGCTTACTGTTTTATGACCCATTGTCTAACAGACCAGCCATGCTTGTTAGCCAGTAGGGCACATTACTATGCCAAACCTTGGTGACGATAATTACTGTTTGTATGTTTTCTGTTAATTACTTAGTGTAGTAAATAAATGATTTTAAGACAATTGATGTATGGATGATTTTAGTAAAGACTGGGTTCGTGCAGATAACCAAGAATTACAACTTCATGATGAGACTGAAACAACATACGGGTTAAGATTGACTGCTATCGATGTAAAATATTACTAAGTATTTTAAGAGTTTATTCAGAGGATAACAGCTCTATAAACGTTCTTCTGTGGTGCCCCGACTTTCTAGTTAATTACATTTACATGATTAGCTTAATCAGGTAATATCAATTACAGAGAAATAATTTAATAAGTTAGCCTGTCATATCACTTAATCCGGCATAGCCAAAGACACGACATTTATGGAGCCCCCGTGCGAGGAATCTAAGATAGAATTGGACTTTGCTGTGAAATTCTATATATCAATTGTGCAAACAGAATTGTACAAACAGCCTGCTATCTAAACAAAGTGATTGTGCATTTTCCATTGAGAGAAGCTATTTAAAATAGCCCCGGTCTTATATCGATAGCAGTGAGGAATAAATTCCAGTTTTAGTCCGTTAGGCCAAACGGTACTATTTCTGTCGGTAAATATTAACTTCTAGAGTAAGGTTAGAATTTAGAAGTTAACTGTCCGGTAACCGAGCCGAATAATTTGCCTACCGCACTAGGACAGTGTGGGCAGACCGTATGCGTATCTGTATTTTAGTACCGTGTCGCTCCGGTCAGCAGAAACGCTAGCAGAATATGCTGAATGGGGTTAAGGTGAGACGTCACTAGAAAACCCACCCTTTCCATAAGTGAAAGGATCCTATTTTGGTGCTTGGAAGGATACTTCTGAACCAAGTAGCAATAGCTTAGCATTACGGGCAAGCTAACAGAGAGGGAACATTTCCTCTCTCCGTACCACGTTTAAAATTCCTCCGTAGCGCGACGGAAGTCCGACCTTTGTACTTCCGTTTAAATTTCATCATTCTGCACCCTGGTGGTGAAGAATTGCCAGCACATCTCTAGGGGAAATTCAAACGTGGAGCACGGGATATGACGTCTCATTCAATTTAACTAACAAGTGAAATTGCCAGATTTACCTTTTCAAGTGGATCTTTTTTTTAAATATCCAAAATTGATTGGGCGTCCATAATGAGACATTATTAACTTTTTCCAAACTTAACTTAGATGAAGCAAGGCTCTCAGGTTAATTGAAAGTTAATTCCCAGATAGCCTATACAGGTTTGAGATATCATAAATAGATTAATCAGTAAAATCTGCTTTAGCAAGGCACATTCAGTAAAACCCATTACTGACGGGAGTGAATCCCATGTGGCTTCGGCCTTAAGGGAAAGTATAGTGGTGAATGTACCCTAAACATTTAAACCACATTACTGTTATGATAACTCCGCAATCTGAATTGCTTGGGTATCATTGCCTCATTCAATTTATTTAGTTAAATTGTCGAACATACCTTTCTAGGTTCTTCCAACTAAATGAGACAACTTAAACTTTGCATATTAACCTTGATGAAGCAACCTCTCAGGTAATTCAAAGTTAATTCCCAGATAGCCTATACAGGTTTGATATATCATAAATAGATTAATCAGTCAAATCTGCTTTAGCAAGGCACAGTCAGTAAAACCCCTTTACTGACGCTCAGCCCAGGTAGGAGCGTACCCTAGTGGTGAAGGGTCCCAACATTTGACCTACGGTTTACACTTATGATATCCAATCAATGGAGATTGTAGGAACCAATCGTCTCATTCAATTTAATAAGTTAAATTGTCGAACATACCTTTCTAGGTTCTTCCAATTAAATGAGACAACTTAAACTTTGCATATTAACCTGGATGAAGCAAACTCTCAGGTAATTCAAGTTTAATACCCAGACAGCCTACCCAGGTAGGACTAATCATTGGCATTGATTAATTCAATTTGCTTTTGCAAATTCATTCACGCCCAACTTCCACAGTACTGTACAGTACTGATGGTTCATTAACGTCTATAAATAGATTAAAATCGTCTTTGCAGCTCCCCACGTTCCAAAACCAAATTTTGGAAAATTAGGAAAAACATTTTTCCTTTCAAATGTTCTAATAATGTGCAAGCTATCAGAGGGGGTGGTCCCCACTCGCCCGCTAATTAGTGAACCTCCACCCGTAAATGGATTGATCTCTGACCTCAGCAGCGATAACAACCCTAATTATGCCATTAGTGGAAAAGCAGACAACAATGTTTTCCAAAATCAACCATCGGGCGCAGGCCTCGTAAAGGTTCTCTCCAGTCTAGCTCTGATGTCTTGCCATCCGAGATTGCCAACTGTCCAATACCGCAGTGCACAGCTGAAGCACGAGCAGGTAATGGTAGACATAAAGGGACAGGGGGAGAGAACCGGGAAACCAATGACCAAGGCAGACAAGGGAAAAATTCTGCTAGCTATGGAACTGCGTTCGAAAACTGAACAATTAAATGTAATTGCAAAAACGTATGACGATGAACAAGCACAAGCACTTCAACAAAATCGTTTTCTACAGGAACAAAATCATAGGCTACAGGAACAACTCGATTTAGCCAAAACTAAATACGATGATGTCCACGCCAAACTAGATAAATCTGAAGAGTTATCTACAAACAGGAGCGCTCAACTTGACAACATGCATGCTGTTTTGTTGAATGTTACTCAAAATAACACGGTGCTCCTCAAAGCGCTGCAGACCAAAGACGATCAGTTAATGAACACAATGACAAAGTTGGATGATAAATCAGCAGAACTTAATTAAGTCGCTGACCAAATGAATGATGAGAGAACTCAGGTGATGAGGTTGGAAATATTGATTTCTAAGCAAGCAGAGGAAATCTCATCACTGAATCTCTCGCTCCGTACTCAAGACCTCTATCTGCAAACCATGACAGATAAGTTTGAGACCGAAAGGAGCAGGTGTGACACTCACGTGTCCAAAATCAGTACTCTAAGCGGTCAAGTGGACTCTGCAATGCAGCAGAATTCCACCCTTAGGTACCATCTGGAGGAAATCCAGAATGGTCACGCTCTACAGCGCGACTTCCCATCCAAGCAACCGGAGCCCTGTACTCACAGGAGTGAAGACAATAGGTTTCAGACCTTGCCTCCCTCATGTGTCCCTCAGTCTTCTCCTCTTTGCCCTTCGGCACTGAGTAATCTGGCGCCTCTTGGCCAACAACAACAAGGCTTGGCTTCCTCTCTTGGCCTTTCGGCCCCAATCTCTCCACAGGATGAAGCCAACCCTCTCCGCCCGCTTGGCGCGGAATACCTTGACAAACTCGTCAAGAATTTCCCCACCTTTGACCCCATTCCAGGTCAGCCAAACGATACTGAGACGTTCCTAGCTGACATAGAGGACGCGTTGGATGGCTACCCGAATGCTACGGGTTCTGACAGGGTTTACCTGTTGAAGCGAACGTCAAATAGACACGTGACAAGATTCATTCGTCTACAACAGCAACACGTGCTAAATGACTACACTAAACTTGCCACAGCTTTGAAATTAGAATTCAGTGGTTCTGCGACTCGCAAACACGATAGCTCACTGGCTAACACCGTCAAACAAGCTCGGAACGAACACCCACAAGCTTACTATCATAGGCTTCGTTCAGCTTACTTTGGCCTACTCACAGAAACAGGAATGGAAGAGCTTTTACCATTCAAACAAATGTTTCTGTCGAACATGTATCCCACCTTCATTAACTACTTGGGCCCTGCCGCCCACGTTGGCTTGCCTATCTTACAACTCAGAGAGCTTGCAAGCACAGCTTTTGAGGCATCAAAAGTTCACAACGCTAAGAGCCCTGACCACTCGGTTTTGAAGTTTAACCAGGAGCACTCACTCCAGTTAGAGGGTGCATTATCAGGTATTGGAGCGTCGAGAGATGACGCACAACAACAGTTTCTACCACGAAACCATGATTCCAATAACCTCCGCGGTCGAAATAACTGTAAAGTACGTAGCCATCAACATGACTACCGCTACAATCGACCCGTTCGCTACGTTCCTGCACCCAACCCACAAAAAGTGTCAGAGCACAAGGGTAACAAAGGGTTGAAGGACGATCAAAACGTAGACCAATGTTCTCCAGAAGTCCCACTACGGGAAGAACTTAAGCGAGAACAATTTGAGAAAAGGGTAAAAGATAAGTCACAAGGACTAGACGGGGAATTACCGGACACCAGGTCCGCAGGAATTAACACCCATAGCAAGGACGTTAAAGTTCAAATTTCTCCCGCTCTCATTCAAGACCCTATCCAGGGCCCGCTTGATCAAGAAACAAGCCCCCGGGCTTTGTCTATAGACTCTGATACAAAAGTTGCGAAGATAAAGGTCAAACGCTTCGTTAAAGCCAAGCCCACTCAAAATCGGAAAAGTCAATCTGCTTCCATCTTGAACAGACATGGCACATCACGTCGTTGCGAACGACCACTCCACTTTGTGGGGAATATGTCCACTAACCACGAATCTAAACGGCCATACCTGGAAACAGTCCTGGAGGACTGCTTAGCTTGTCATGCGCTAATTGATTCGGGTGCGACAATATCACTCATCTCTCAAACATTGTTTGATGATCTCAAAAGGGCTTTGAAGCCAACTAAACGTTGGTTAAAAGTGGAACGATGCGACACTAAACTTCGAGGCCTCTCACATTGAGAGTCATGCTGAAACTACACTTCCAGGACGTATCGCTCGTTCACCCTGTGTATGTTACCAGCCTCGAAACTGTAACCCTCCTACTTGGAGCAGACTTGATGGATCGGTTACTCCCATTGATGGATTGGAAAACCAACCAGGTATGGTCACAGGCCACAGTGCCTTCTCCACTGACCACACTGTCTTCCCCTAACGCTAGCTGCAACGCAGTCCTTCACGAGGGGTATCTGTCGAAAGCACCCCTTGGGAAAAAGACGTTTAGAAACCTCTTGGTACAAAATCCGATCCATGGAGATATTACGATATCTCGACACATTCCATCAGCCAACCTGATTGACCATTCTTTTCATGATTTCGAGCCAGCTGTCTCTGTGAATAAGCAACTTCCCTCCTCCTTGCAGTCGTGCAATACGATAGTTGATATGAACTTCTCTTTCCCTTTGGACACTTCCGCAAGCACTGCGGCCGTCTCAGCAAGTAAAACATTGATGCACAGAGTATACTCTGCTTCCGATGATACACCTTCCGCTTTGTTCGGGACTGTCACCCCTTACAATGACACTAATGGCGTCAGTCCAGCAACTGACCCGATGACCCCCACTGGTGAAACACTTTGCAATATCACAGACCGATATCCTCGTCTCAGTTCGCAGGTAATGAAGAGGTTGCCACACGCGGACGCGGTGGGGACTGACATGCCTCGACAGTCACTGAGCGTTTTGAAGCACAAACACCAGGAGATTTGGTTGAAAGGTTACAGCCAGTCTCATAACAACGCGGCCGCTGAAAACTCGTACGTAGGGTCCGATCTTCTTGTTTGCGCATCGGACACCAACACCACCCGCTGGTGGGGGGGTCCCGAGGCACAAAGGGGGGGAATAGTAGCCCAGACCCATGATGAGCCTCATCGAGGCCGGTGGGGGGGTCAAGACTACGGACAACACCGTACGAGGCCGCCAGAGCATAAATCAAATCTAGTTGTAAACTCTCCTATGAGAACAGTGAGGAGCAGACAGGCCCCTAGACGGGGATTATCTTAGAACACATCTAAGATAGTACTGAGGTGTACCACACTGGTCGTAAAGGAAGTCCAGTGGACTTGTCCACCTCCAAAACAAATGGCATCAATAATCATTCTTTGCCATGTGTAGGTTCAACTACAATACAACTAGTAAAATGCTCCAATCACGTGTTCCGGTAGATAATATTTCAGAATAAATCGGTAGGATAACTGGTCCCCTTGAGTACCAGTACCAATACTAGCAACAGTCAGTCCAGCTACAATCAGTAAGAAGGTTAGAGATTTAACCAATCAAATTACCATTGACAACAGCGACATAGGAGTCACTCAGAGTGCAACACGTGGAGGGGAATCTCCAGTGCACTCTTCCAATGGTTAACACACATGTCACTAATAAATAGGACCCTCCATTCAGGAGGAAAATTATTAGAAGTCATGAACCATGATCACACCACGTATGACTGGTCCAATACTTAAAGAGTACTTCCGTCGTGAGGTTAGCTCCTCCGTGGATAACATAGCTATGAAATAGACTTCATACCTAACGCCACTACAATAGTGGAAGACACCGTGACTTGTAGAAAACTACTACAGATTCCCTTGACACCAATTCTGACTGACCTCCAGGCATTGACCTGAAAATTACCTGACTACGTCAGACTCATTCTGAACAAGTTGTAATCTGCCCGGATACTTGGTTTTCTTCCCTGGACATGCGCGCTTGTGTAAGCATAAGCGCACATGCACAACGGAACATCCAATTAGGATTTATGCTAGGACCAATTAAGGGCCCAAGCAATATACCAGCCTTAGTAAAGTTGAACATTTACTTCTAGGCCTTTGACTCTACAGCACTCACCAGTTTTCTTCCCAGAAGTCCATAGGTCATCCCTGTAGACTGCCCAAAACTAGTGCATTACAGCTGTAGACTTATCATATAGTTATCAACGTAGGATAGCGCCTAAGCAACACACCAAGTAGGAAAAACCCTAGATATGGCATTAGAGACAATGCCATGATAATCATTTTGCCAGAACATTGGACGTATATAGAATACAGTCCAATTAGATGATTTTTTTTTTGTGTGAGAACTATATATTATTTTTTTTGTTTTGTTTATGCTTTCATTCCTTTTCGGTTCAGTTCCTTTGATGCATAGGAAGTGATAGAGCCATAAACAAAGTCCCCATACAACCATCCCTTAGTGCCACAACGCCGCTCATTGGGGAATGAATGTAATCATATATATTTCATGAGTGTGTGTGCGTTGTTAACATCTGCCTAAGTTACTGCCCAGATCTTCCAGTCTGGACGACGGGTCCGGAACGGCGACCCCAAATCCGGACACCCACAACCTATCCTTGGGGCGGCATGCCGCTGTCAGAGAGACTACCAAGGTAAACCACCAGAGGGGGGACCGCAACGGCGATCAACAACCAGGACATCCCCTGGCCCTCCCTGGGGTACTTTGCAGCTTCCAGGGAACCTACCAAGGTACACCACTAGAGGAGACCGCAACGGCGACCACCAACCGGACATCAACTGCCCATCCTTGTGGTGGACGGCTCCGCTTTCAGAGAGCCTACCAAGTTCAACCACCAGAGAGGACTGCAACGATGATCTACCAATGGGACATCACGTGGTCATGATTTTATGTTGATTTGTAACTTGCAGGATAAACAAGATCCAAACCACCAGGGGGGGTATGTCATGACGTTGGCCTCTTTGGGTACAGGAAGGACTGTTGACCCCCTCCCCTTTGTACCATCACCCAACCTACCTTGCCCCCCAACCCAGGGTTGTAAAAATTCCAAGAGGAGAATCTACTACAACATGTTTCATAGAGAGACAAAGGAAATTCTTCCAACTCATAGAATTGGAGAACCTAGCGACATGTGTGTTCTGGAGAAGATATGGAAGATTGATGAAGACTCCAGCTACGAACTGATCCGCTTGGTACAATTTTGTGATACTCAGAAGAGACAATATAGCCATATTACCCTAAAACGGTCTACATGATAGCCTCAGCGATGAGACTGAATCCACATGGTTGTATACAATGTATTATTAAGGATAAAGCTATTTGTAATACATTGAGATGCTATGTACTGATGTTAATGTGATAGAATTATATTTCTGTAACCAAGTCTAGCTCAGTCATAGGCACGCCCCCAGGGACACATACAGGACCAGGCGTCATTTGACAAGCCTGTTCTCTGGGCCCTATAAAACACCCCCTGATTTACATTTCTACAGACCAGGCCTACACTCCATCGTGAGTTTGGCCCAGAGGTTTGACCAGCCAAGTACTCTACTGAAAGTGAACTATACCACGTGGTTAACTTTTACTATCGAGACCGACAGAATAAGAACAAGTCTTTGATATTAATTATTAGTCTGCAGCTAAGTAAATTATATCATCGAACGCGAAGACCAACCACATCCATTCTATGACGACATTCATGAATGTCGCTCTGAACGATCCATTCTAACCGAGAGAGAGAGAGAACGCTGACAAACTCTCCATCAGAACAAAACTCTCCAACAAGAATCCCGACGACACATGAGCGTAAATATATATTGATATTGCAATTGTTCCCGAATGAGTGAGCCTTCAATTGTCAATTGTTAATATTAATGAACTCTGTGTAACTTCTCAGCTTACTGTTTTATGACCCATTGTCTAACAGACCAGCCATGCTTGTTAGCCAGTAGGGCACATTACTATGCCAATCCTTGGTGACGATAATTACTGTTTGTATGTTTTCTGTTAATTACTTAGTGTAGTAAATAAATTATTTTAAGACAATTGATGTATGGATGATTTTAGTAAAGACTGGGTTCGTGCAGATAACCAAGAATTACAACTTTCATGATGAGACTGAAACAACATACGGGTTAAGATTGACTGCTATCGATGTAAAATATTACTAAGTATTTTAAGAGTTTATTCAGAGGATAACAGCTCTATAAACGTTCTTCTGTGGTGCCCCGACTTTCTAGTTAATTACATTTACATGATTAGCTTAATCAGGTAATATCAATTACAGAGAAATAATTTTATAAGTTAGCATGTCATATCACTTAATCCGGCATAGCCTAAGACACGACAACAGTTTATTATAAACATGCCCTAACCCCTCCATCTCCTCTCCCTGTTTCCCTCCATTCCTCACCTCCATTCCTCCCTCATATCCCTTCCCTGTCTTATCTCCCAGCCTTGCCAGGTAAATTAGAAGGGCTCGATGCAGATTGGGCTGACATTTGCCAGTATTTTAGTTCTGATTGGCTGTCACTTCTCTTCTACATGAGGTCAGATAGTGTGAAGACTTTCTTAATTTGGACTGAATGGAGAGGATGAGGAAGCATATTATGATGAAGTCACTACTTTTTCTGGAGGTTTAATTGGAGCTTCAACACACTTGGGTTGGGATGGGTTTGGTAGGTTGGGTTGGTTGGTTGGATGGGTTGTGTTGGGTGGGTTGTGTTGGTTGGGTTGGCTGGCTGGGTTGTGTTGGTTTGATTTGGTAGGTTGGGTTGGCTTGGCTTGGGTTGTGTTGTGTTTGGATGGGTTGTGTTTGGATGGATTGTGTTGGGTGGGTTGTTTGGGTTGGCTGGCTGGGTTGTGTTGGTTTGGGTTTGGTAGGTTGGGTTGGCTTGGGTTTGTGTTGGGTGGGTTGGTTTGGTTGGGTTGGCTTGGGTTGTGTGGTTGTGTTGGTTTGGTTGGTTTGGGTTGGCTAGTTAGGATGTTTGGTTGGGTTGTGTTGGGTCGACAGGGTTTGGTTGGTTTGGTATAAATGCAACATGTAAAGTGTTGGTCCCATGTTTCATAAGTTGAAGCTCCTCTCTCTCCCTCTCTCTCTCCTCTCTCTCTCTCCCCGCCTCTCTCTCTCTATCTCCTCTCTCTCTCCCTCTCTCCCCCCGTCTCTCTCTCTCCTCTCTCTCCCGGTCTCTCTTTCTCCTCTCTATATATATTTCCTCTCTATCTCCTATCCCCCCCTCTTTCCTCCTATCTCTCTCTCTCTCACCTCCACTACCCATCTCTGTCCCCCTCTGTCTCCTCCCTGCTCTCTCCCCTCCTCTCTGCCCCCTTCTCTCTTTCCTCCTCTCCCCCTCTCTCTCTCCCCCCTCCTCTCCCCTCTCTCCCTCTCCTCCTCTCCCTCTCCCCCTCTCCCCCTCTCTCCTCTCCCCCTCCTTCCCCTCACTCTTCCCTCCTTTCCCCCTCCCCTCTCTCTCACCCTCCGTCTCTCTATCCCTCCTCTCTCTCTCCCTCTCCTCCTCTTTCTCCCTGTCCCCCTTCCCCTCTCTCTCCCCTCCTTCCCCCCGCTCTGTCTCTGTCTCTGCCTCCTCCCCTCTCTCCGTCCCCACTCGTTCTCCCTCCCCAACTCTCCCCTCTCTCTCTCCCCATTGTTCTCCCTCCCTCTCTCCCTTCTCTCTCTGCCTCCCCTCCCCCTCTCCCTCCCCTCTCCTCTCTCTCCTTGGTAGTTAATTGTGGATTAACAGTGTGTAATGAGAGCTGTCAGCCTGTTCCCGTGGCGATAATGGAGTTCAAAGGTGGATGACATCATATCAACCATAATGGAATTACACACACACATACACACACACATATTAGAGCGCGAGAAAGGGGAGAGAGAAGGGAGGAGCGAGAGGAAGAAATAAGGGAGAAAGAGATATGGAGAGAGAAAGCTAAGGCGAGGGGGAGATAGAGATAGGGGGGAAGGACAATATCTTTGTAATTAGGAAATGACAGTACCACCAAGACCAGTAGAAAGGTCTGACTAATATCTCTCTCTCGCTCTTTCTGTCTCTCTTTCTGTCTCTCTTTCTGTCTCTCTCTCTGTCTCTGTCTCTGTCTCTCTCTCTCTCTGTCTCTTTATCTGTCTCTCTGTCTGTCTCTCTCTCTCTATCTGTCTCTATCTGTCTCTCTATCTGTCTCTTTATCTGTCTCTCTGTCTCTTTATCTGTCTCTCTATCTGTCTCTCTATCTGTCTCTCTATCTGTCTCTCTCTCTGTCTCTCTCTCTGTCTCTCTGTCTCTCTCTCTGTCTCTCTCTCTGTCTCTCTCTCTGTCTCTCTCTCTGTCTCTCTCTGTCTCTCTCTGTCTCTCTCTCTCTCTCTGTTTCTCTCGCTCTCTCTGTCTCCCCCCCTCTCTTTCCCTTTCTCTGTCTCCCCCTCTAGATGTGATAGGAGTGTGTAGGAGTGTGGATGATCTGAGTGGTTTCGCTAGGACAGGTAGAGAGGCGTATAAAAGAAACATTCACCTGATGGATACCAGTGGCAAGGCGGTTGCAGTCACACTGTGGGGCGAGCAGGTAAGACCATACACACACAAGGAGTACAAACCCTAACACACACACACACACACACACACACACACACACACACACACACACACACAATGAGTACAAACATACACACTAACACACATGCTAACACACACACTAACACACATGCTAACACACACACACACACACACTAACACACATGCTAACACACACACACACACACACAATGAGTACAAACACACACACTAACACACATGCTAACACACACACACACACACAAGGAGTACACACACACTCCCGGTAACACACATATACACACACCCAAGGAGTGTACAGACACACACACACCAACACACCAACACACACACTAACACACACACACACACACACACACACACACACTAACACACACACACACACACACACACACACACACACACACACACTAACACTAACACACACAGTATACATATGCACATACACTCAAGTGGCAAGATGATAGTCACACTGTCTCATGGGATGGATCTGCCATTAAACACAGTATGAGGTAATTCGTGTGTGTGTGTGTGTGTGTGTGTGTGTGTGTGTGTGTGTTATGGAGTGTTTATTCGGTTTTCTGGGATGTAAAATCAGATTTGATCAATTGAACCACTCGACTTTCAGGATTTCAAAGGAGTCTCAGATTGCACCCAGAATGTAAATATCTGGAAGGTACATTTGTGTATATGTGTGTGTGTGTGTGTGTGTATACATGGGTGTGTGTGTGTGGGTATGTGCCTGTGTGTACGCTCTTGCTCATGTTTGTGTGTTATTGCGTTGTTCTTCAGCCTCTCTCTCCTCTCTCTCCAGGCAGAGATGTTTGATGGTTCAGTCCAGCCTATAGTAGCTGTTAAAAGAGCTCGCCTGTCAGACTTTGGAGGCCAGTCTGTCTCTGGGATCTTCAGCTCCGCTGTCATGGTCAACCCTGACATACCTGAGGCCCATTGGCTGAGGAGATGGTGAGTGACGACACGTATGCTCATAGAGATGCACACATATTCATGAAGATACATGCTTGCACACTCACACATATTCTTAGAAAACCTAAAATAGACACACTGACACTCCTGTATTACAGTCCCATGTGTCACGTGCAGAAGAGAGAGATTGACTTTAAAAAAAGTCAGTTAAGAACAAATTCTTATTTACAAGGACAGCCTACACTAGCCAAACCCGGATGACGCTGGGCCAATTGTGCACCGCCCTATGGGACTCCCAATCACAGCCGGTTGTGATACAGCCCATGATTGAACCGGGGTCTGTAGTGATGCCTCAAGCACTGAGATGCTTGAGGCATCACTACAGGAGTCTCATAAAATGTCCGTGTCCAGTTGCATGGGGTCAGTTTGAATTTAGAAAATGCTCCATGATTATTTATTTAAAAAAATCTACATGGATGTATACCCATCATCTTGTCAATTTCAAGTCTGCTCCCTTTCATCAGAGAGAGAGAGAGAGAGAGAAAGGAGAGAGAGAGAGAGAGAGAGAGAAAGGAGAGAGAGAGAGAGAGAAAGGAGAGAGAGAGAGAGAAAGGAGAGAAAGGAGAGAGAGAGAGATTTTTTATTATTATTATTATTTCGGTCTAACTGTGTTTCTGAAAGAGCGTCGTGCATCAGCCGGGGTTCCCGTGGCGATGCAGTGCATTATGGGATTGTTTGGGCCTAGCGGCGAGGCTGAGTTGTTGCATAATGTAACAAATAACTCTTAATGAATGTAAACTTAATGAATATTTGAGTCACTGATTAGATACAGCGTTACTGGGCTACAATAACACTGACAAGTGGGTAGACGGATAAAGATATGGGTGGGTGGGTGGATGGAGGGATAGACAGAATAACTGACAAATGGGTGACTAGACAAACAGGTCCCATGCATTTCAGTTGGTAGAGCATGGCGGTTGCAGGGTTCGATTCCCACGGGGGACCGGTATGAAAGAATTAGGAAAATATGTATGCACTCACTACTGAAAGTTGCTGTGGATAGGAGTGTCTGCTAAATGACTAAAATGTAGATGTGAATAGATTTGCTATCAGATAAATGGGTAGATGAACACACAGGTCAAATAACATTTTATTTGTCACATGCGTTGAATATAACAGGTATGCAGTTCAAGAAATAGACTTAAGAAAATATTTCCAAAATAAACTAAAGGAATAAATACAATTAAAAAGTAACACAATAAAATAACATTAATGAGGCTATATACAGGGGGTACCGGTACCGAGTCAATGTGCGGGGGTACAGGTTAGTCGAGGTAATTTGTACATGTAGGTAGGGGTAAAGTGACTATGCATAAATAATAAACAGCAAGTAGCAGCAGTGTAAAAACAAAGGGAGGGGGTCAATGTAAATAGTCCAGGTGGCCATTTGATTAATTGTTCAGCAGTCTTATGGAGGTGGTGTTTAGTCCCAGGGTCCTTAGCTTAGTGATGAGCTTTGTGGGCATTATGGCGTTGAACACTGAGCTGTAGTCAATGAATAGCATTTTAACATAGGTGTTCCTTTTGTTCAGGTGGGAAAGGGCAATGTGGAGTGCGATTGAGATTGTGTGGATCTGTTGGGGCGGTATGCAACTTGGAGTGTGGTCTAGGGTTTCCGGGATGATGGTGTTGATGTGAGCCATGATCAGCTTTTCAAAGCACTTCATGGCTACAGACGTGAGTGCTACGGGTTGGTAGTCATTTAGGCAGGTTACCTTAGTGTTCTTGGGCCCAGGTACTATGGTGGTCTGCTTGAAACATGTAGGCATTACAGACTCGATCAGGGAGAGATTGAAAATGTCACTGAAGACACTTGCCATTTGGTCCACGCATGCTCTGAGTACACGTCCTGGTAATCCCCTTGGCCCCGCGGCCTTGTGAATGTTGACCTGTTTAAAAGTCTTGCTCACATCGGCTATGGAGAGCGTGATCACACAGTCGTCTGGAACAGCTGGTGCGATCATGCATGCTTCAGTGTTGCTTTCTCTAATGCATCTTCACTGTCAGTTTCCTGGCCCCTCTCCTCCTCACCAGTGTCATGAACAAAGACATGATCAAGAGTCTCACGGACAGTATATTGTTTGGTCATTGTGCTGCCACAGAATGAGTTGTGAGCAAGGCCTCAGAAAAGCTTTATATACCAGAGCTGCAAGACAAGTTCTATATATTATTGAAACAATGTTGCGATTGTTTGTGAGAATGCCAACAGGTGTGGTTCCCATGGGGGAAAGATTCTATTGGGGAAAGGTTCCCATGGAAGCCAAGAAGGGGAGTGAGGTGTGTGTGTGTGTGCTCAAACACACATGCATGTGGGGGTCTGGGAGAGGAATTGTTTCCATCTGATGAATGGGTATGTGCCTGAACTCTGGAACACACTCATTTTAGTCTCACCCATTCATTTCATTTCATGTCATTTTTGACCGGGAACACCACAGGTGTACTAAAGTTAAAGAAAACACCCAAAATGCAATGAAAATCATCAAAATGTATTTTGTGTGGACAAAGTCATGGAACATTATGACAATCAGATTAAATTAACTACATTTTTCAAAAAGAAAACTTGTAAATCGGTCCAATTCGACCAGAACACAGCAGGAGGGTTAAAACGTGTTGGTATTACGGACTTGGACAGCGAGAGGTTGAAAATGTCAGTGAAGACACTTGCCAGTTGTTC
Organism: Salmo trutta; assembly: GCF_901001165.1. Lineage (NCBI taxonomy): Eukaryota > Metazoa > Chordata > Actinopteri > Salmoniformes > Salmonidae > Salmo > Salmo trutta. The sequence goes on along the minus strand of NC_042968.1, from coordinate 87,615,183 downwards.
AGCGCATGCTTGCAGTACACAACCTGGTAATCCGTCTGGCCCTGCGGCCTTGTGAATGTTGACCTTTTTAAAGGTCTTACTCACATTGGCTGCGGAGAGCTAAATCACACAGTCTTCCGGAACAGCTGGTGCTCTCATGCATGTTTCAGTGTTTTTTGCCTCGAAGCGAGCATAAAAGTAGTTTAGGTCGTCTGGTAGGCTCGTGTCACTGGGCAGCTCTCGGCTGTGTTTTCCTTTGTAGTCTGTGATGGTTTGCAAGTCCTGCCACATCCAACAAGCCGTCAGAGCCGGTGTAGTACGACTTGATCCTGTATTGACACTTTGCCTGTTTGATGGTTCATCGGAGGGCATATTGTGATTTCTTCTAAGCTTCTAGGTTAGAGTCCCACTCCTTGAAAGCGGCAGCTCTAGCCTTTAGCTCAGTGCAGATGCTGCCTGTAATCCATGGCTTCTGGTTGGGGTATGTACGTACGGTCACTGTGGGGATGACGTCATCGATGCACTTATTGATGAAGCCAATGACTGATGTGGTGTACTCCTCAATGCCATCGTAGGAATCCTGGAACATATTCGAGTCTGTGCTAGCAAAACAGTCCTGTAGCTTCGCATATGCTTCCTCTGACCACTTTTTTTTTATCTAGTTACTGGTGCTTCCTGCTTTCATTTTTTCTGGTAAGCAGGAATCAGGAAGATAGAATTATGGACAGATTTGCCAAATGAAGGGCGAGGGAGAGCTTTGTATGTGTCTCTGTGTGTGGAGTATAGATAGTCCAGAGTTTTTTTCCCTCTGGTTGCACATTTAACATGCTGATAAAAATTTGGTAAAATGGATTTAAGTTTCCCTGTATTAAGGTCCCCAGCTACTAGGAGCGCCGCCTCTCGGTAAACGTTTTCATGTTTGCTTATGGTGGAATACAGCTCATTCAATGCTGTCTTAGTGCCAGCCTCTGACTGTGGTGCTATGTAAACAGCTACAAAAAATACAGATGAAAACTCTCTCGGTAGGTAGTGTGGTCTACAGCTTATCATTAGACCTCAGGCGAGCAATAGCTCGAGACTTCCTTAGATATCATGCACCAGCTGTTGTTTACAAAAAAACATAGACCGCCACCCCTTGTCTTACCAGACGCCACTGTTCTATCCTGCTGGTACATTGTGTAACCAGCCATCTGTATGTTGATATTATCATCGTTCAGCCATGACTCCATGAAGCAGAAGATGTTACAGTTTTAATGTCCCGTTTGTAGTTTAATCTTCCGCGTACCTCATTGATTTTATTCTCCAAAGATTGCACGTTTGCTAGTAGAATGAAGGGAAGTGGGGGTTTATTCGATCACCTATGAATTCTCAGAAGGCAGCCCGACCTTCGGCCCCTCTTTCTCCACCTCTTCACGCAGACCATGGGGCCTGTTCCTGAGGAAGCAGTATATCCTTTGCGTCGGGCTCGTCAGAGTCATGAAAGGAAAAAAAGGATTCTGCTAGTCCTTGGTGAGTAATCACAGTCCTGATGTCTAGAAGTTATTTTTGGTCATAAGAGAAGGTAGCAGCAACATTATAAAAAAAAAAACATCGCAAATAAACAAACAAAAAAACACAATCGGCTGGGGGCACGTAAAATGTCTGCCTTCTTCTCCGGCACCATCTTACGCAGTTAGTTTTTGCTTGTAAGCAGGAAGAAATAATTATGGTCAGATTTGCCAAATGTCGGGCGAGGGAGAGCTTTGTACGAATCTCTGTGTGTGGAGTAAAGGTGATCTAGAGTTTTTTCCTCTGGTTGCACGTGACATACTGGAAGAAATTAGGTAAAACGGATTTAAGTTTGCTTGCCTTAAAGTCTCCAGCCACAAGGAGCGTCACTTCTGGATGACTATTTTCTTGTTTATGACTTTCCACAGCTCGTTGACTGTGAGATTACATGCTGACCAAAATAAATGTACACTTATAGGTTATTCAATCATTGTACCCACACTTCTTGCGCGTGTCAATGAGTGTCTGCGTAGCCAGGCGCTAAAATAGAACTTGGTTCTATTTGACGCTTGATGTGCTGCAAGTCCAGCCTCTCCGATCTCCTCATTGGATTTTAGGCGCATATACCACATGGGGGATTGAAAGATGAACTGAGGTCCACACTCCAGTCGGTGGTGGTAATTTACCTTAAAGTTGGTTGCCAACCACTATATAAAGTCCAAAGAAGAAGAAAAAGCCTGAAGGAGGAGTGATTACTAGAAACGTTCTTGATTAATCCTTTTTTCTGTGGATTTATTGTTGGAATAGAGGACCTTGTGCATTTCAAGTAAAATAACAACCCAATGTTTATAACCCAGGGAAAAATTGCTTGCAACAGCAAGCTAGCTAGCTAAATTGCCATAAATGTTTCATGCTTTCTGACCTGTCCCCAATTTAATATTGTTGGTTCGGAGTTAGTTTTGATATTTCAACCTGTGTGTCCTGATCACATCTGGTGTGGGTGGACAAAATCAACATGTGTGCGATGGCGTATGCCGGTGCATGCATGGGAGTTGTCCGGTCAGCATGTTAGTGCCACGATGGTTTGTGGTGACAAATAGACAGCTATGAAAAAAAATACAGATGAAATCTCTCTTGGTAGGTAGTGTGGTCTACAGCTTATCATGAAGTACTCTACCTCAGGTGAGCAATACCTCGAGACTTCCTTAGTTTTTTTAGAAATCAAATGTATTTATATAGCCCTTCTTACATCAGCTGATATCTCAAAGTGCTGTAGAGAAACCCAGCCTACAATCACTTTGGCACTAATTTCAGAACATTGGTAATTTTTCAAAACTCTAGACACAAAACGGTCATCACTTCTAACACAGACTGTCCAATGTTCAAAACATTGCATTGCATTCATATCTTTAAGGAAACCTTGCACTTGCAGGATCATTGGTTCAAATTACTCATTAATCATGAAATACCATAGGAACATTCATTTAGATCACCCACACAGAAGATAAAAATAGTTTCACTGTGTAGTTGTTCGTACAATCATTAAATATTGTAGTACAAAATATGTGATACATGTTTCATTATGGTACTAGACGTAAATACATCACTGTAAAATGACTAGTAGAGAGAATACTACAGACACAGTGTAATCATTGTACAAAATCTAAAATGTATTGATGAAATCACAACATAGGTTTCTTTGAATCAAAGCAAAAATAATTAGCTACAAAAAAGAAAAAGAAAAATGTAAACTGCAGTGTTCCTCACCTGGCTTACTGTTAAAAGCAAAACAAAGGGTTGATTACTGTACTTCTATATTTCCATCAACCCTGTCTTGTGGATTTGGCCACAGGTTCTCATCCACATCACAATGGATGTTTTCATTATTCCAAACATCTTGGGAAGAATCTTCAGGCATGGCATAAGTACAGGGTGGTAAATTGTGGATGTGCCTGAAACCATGCTTGCATCATTTGAGCATGGGGGAACCTGACATCATCCCACACAATGAGATAAGCCACACCATCAGCTCTACAGACCTGATTTAGGTCATCAAGGAAGGTTACAAGGAGAGCTGCATTATATAATCCAATACAAGGTCTGCGTCCCACCACATCATCTTCCAATATAGCCGCACACATTGTGATGTTTGCCCCACGTTGTCCAGGTACTTGGATGGTTGCCTGCTGGCCAATGAAATTTCGACTTCTCCTCCTTGTCTTGGCCAGGTTGAAGCCTGCCTCATTCAAAAAGAGGAATTTCTGTTTTTTGTCAGCATCCATCTCCATCACCCTCTAAAAATAGATTTTGGAAAGAGAATTACAATGATGTAGAATTTTGGGGGATTTTGGTGGGATTTCTTCAAAACAGGCATCTTGAAACTGAACATACATTCCTTTCACATTTCCACAAACTTCAAAGTGTTTCCTTTCAAATGGTACCAAGAAAATGCATATCCTTGATTCAGGGCCTGAGCTACGGGCAGTTAGATTGGGGTATGTCATTCTAGACGAAAATTGAAAAAAAAGGGTCCGACCCTTATTAAGAGGTTTTAAGGGCACGGCGATGATAGTTTGTAGAGTGATTACCTTTACGGTCCATTGAGGTACATAACGCTGTGTTATAGTCTCCTACCATAATGATTTGAGCATTTGTTGCCTGTAAGTTCAATAAATTGGTATAAATGTTTTCAAAGAAGTATGGATCCTGATTTGGACCATATAGATTAATGTGCCAAACTTATTTTTCGTCCACTTTCATATTCAAAAGGATCCACGTTCCTTGTGAATCATTCCTGACTATTTGCACATTCAGATCGGAATTTTTGTTAAATAATATCATCACATCTTTTGAGTTCCTTTGTCCATGACAGAAAATTATTTAATCACCCTATTCCTTTTTCCACTGTAATTCATCTAAGGATGTAGAGTGAGTTTCCTGTAAACAGTATATGTTATATTCCTTTTACCCATGTAAAGACTGATCTTTTTTTTATATTCTGCTAAACTTTTACAATTATAACTGGACATACTTATTTCACCCCTTACCATTCTCAGTCGAAATTGACCATAATTAGTGCTTGTAAAGTTACTACCATCAGAGGTATTATGAAGGTCAAAACTAGAGCTTTCAAATGTCTGATATTTAGAATTCAAGAAACAGGTTCTAGCAATAATAATTTTATTCTCTTGCCTATTTGCCTGTGAGCCAATGCCACAGATGTTAGAAAATTGAGACAAGATATTATGTGTGTAGTAATTCTGAGTAAGTTGATGTGTATGATATTGGATGTGATTTAGTGAGAGTGTGTACGATGTCTGTATAAGAGTAAGACTATAATGTGTGATGTCCAAATAAATAATAACCCCGGCAATTTGCATACAGTGTCTATGTGTGTAACATGTAGTGCGTATAGCCTTAATATTCATGATGATAATAGTAATCCATATCATATCACCGTCATTGTTGCATCATAATTACCTTTAACATCATTGAAAAACACATCCCAGCATTTCCGTAGCAATTGACGTTTCACATGATCATGAAAG
>NC_042968.1:87516207-87610068 GCF_901001165.1 Salmo trutta | reverse complement strand
TCTTCTCTCGCCCCTCTCGCCCTCTCTCGCCCTCTGTCCCTCTCTCGCCCCCTCTCTCTCTCTCTCTCGCCCTCTCTCTCTCTCTCTCTCTCTCTCTCTTGCCCTCTCTCTCTCTCTCTTGCCTTCTTGCTCTCTTTCTGTCTTTCCCTCCCTCTCTCCCTCCCTCCCTCCCTTTCTCTCTCTCTTTCTTTCTTTCCCTCCCTCCCTCCCTCCCTCCCTCCCTCTGTCTTTTTCTCTCTCTCTCTCTCTTTCCCTCTGTCACTGCTTTTCTCTCTATGTCTCTCTCTCGCTCTCTTTCTGTCTCTCTCTCGCTCTCTAGCTCTCTTTCTCGCCCTTCAGTGAATGTATAGGGTTGGGAAGCATCACACACAGCAGTAGTACACCCACATCGACACACAGCCGGATACGTACAAACACACACACACACACACACACACACACACACACACACATATTCACACACACACACACAGCAGCTATACTGGTAATAGGGGAATTCCAATTACAGGGTTTTACTTACAAATAATCAAATTCAGCATTCTGCTTTCTGCTTTCATCCAAAACACTCTACCCCCAAGGTTACGGTGTGTCGTGACTGAGTGTGTGTGTGCTTCTGTGTGTGTGTATTTTTTTTTTATGGACAGTTACTTTACATTAGCGGCAGAGCTCTAGACAGGTTAGACAGCTGAGGTAGTAGCTTATGATTAAAACAGGAAGCTATTTCATCTAACATCTACAGGAAACGCATGATTGATATTTTGATGTGCAACCTGTTATCAGATGTACTTTTGGTTCTTCAGAGAATTTGCCCACATCTTTGTTCATAATGGCCAATAGGCTATAGTATTCACCAGCTGAGGAAGTGGGAGCTCAAAACACTTAGCTAGATTGCTAACTCTAAACATGATATTGTTGCTAGGTAACCATGTAGGCTAATGTCCAATAAAAACGTTCCAGTTTTAGGCCTAGGCTACTTGATGTAGGCCTATTCAATGCAAATGGCGCGCTCCGCTCGACTCCACTATGCAGGTGCATCAGAACCATACTAACTACAATCTGCTCTGGTTGTAAAGTGGTGCCATGAAGTCCATACTAACAGGGGAGAAACGCGTGATACACTCACAGAAAGCTGTCACTCTGCTCTCGATAACCATAACAACAGTAGTTGCTTTCAAAATGGTATTTTGCTTGTGCTTCTGAGAATTCATCTGTCCCTCCACCGTGTGCACCGTGGGGAGAGGGAGTAAGAGTCAGCAGCCAACCGGGACAGGAAGATACTTTCATTGCAGGAATCAACATGAAACATAGGCTATTACTGTTGACCAGGGCTCTCCAATCTTGTTCTTGGAGAGCCACCCTCCTGTCGGTTTTCACATCAACCATGTTCCTGGAGAGCCACCCTCCTGTAGGAATTAACTCCAAGCCTGTTCCTGGAGAGCTACCATCCTGCAGGTTTTCATTCCAACCTAACTAATCTTATTCAGTTTATCAACCATGCTAATTATTGGAATCAGGTGCGCTAGATTAGGGTTGGAGTTCAAACCTACAGGAGGGTAGCTCTCCAGGAACAGGAGGGTAGCTCTCCAGGAACAGGGATGGAGTTAAAACCTACAGGAGGATAGCTCTCCAGGAACAGGCTTGGAGTTAAAACCTACAGGAGGGTAGCTCTCCAGGAACAGGAATGGAGTTAAAACCTACAGGAGGGTAGCTCTCCAGGAACAGGGATGGAGTTAAAACCTACAGGAGGGTAGCTCTCCAGGAACAGGCTTGGAGTTAAAACCTACAGGAGGGTAGCTCTCCAGAAACAGGGTTGGAGTTAAATCCTACAGGAGGGTAGCTCTCCGGGAACAGGGTTGGAGAGCCCTGATCTACAGAAACGTTGTATAGCAAAATCACAAAAGAATAACCAAATTAAGCAAAATGCTTTGGTAAGAGGAAGGCATTGTCGGTGTTGGTAATTTTCGGTTTATCGTCCCAGCTCTAGTATTAATCTGCAGTTGTGTGTGTATAGGTTTTCCTTGGTGGTTTCCAGGTTAAGACTTCCTGAGGGACTCTGTACACTGAGAACTACAGAAGGAGAGCAGACCAGAGAGGAAGAAAGGGAAAGAGGGAGGGACTCTGTAAAAAAAGAGAAGGCTACAAAGGGGGATTAAGGTAGATAGACAGACATCTAACCTCATCTCTCTCTTCAAAATCTATCCATCTCTCAAACTCTCCATTTCTCTCTCCCTCTGTCCAATTCTGAGATTCCAACTCTGAGATTCCAACATCATACATTTCTACCATTATGTAATTCTGAATCGGAAATCTGGGAGCGTGATGACTCCAGGAAGGCGGAGGTTGGTAGGAGGCGTGGGATCAGAGTTATGGGAGCATGATGACTCCAGGAAGGCGGAGGGTGGTAGGAGGCGTGAGATCAGAGTTATGGGAGCATGATGACTCCAGGAAGGCGGAGGTTGGTAGGAGGCGTGGGATCAGAGTTCTGGGATCATGATAACTCCAGGAAGGCGGAGGGTGGTAAGAGGCATGGGATCAGAGTTCTGGGAGCATGATGACTCCAGGAAGGCGGAGGGTGGTAGGAGGCGGGGATCAGAGTTATGGGATCATGATGACTCCAGGAAGGCGGAGGGTGGTAGGAGGCGTGGGATCAGAGTTCTGGGAGCATGATGACTCCAGGAAGGCGGAGGGTGGTAGGAGGCGTGGGATCAGAGTTCTGGGATCATGATGACTCCAGGAAGGCGGAGGGTGGTAGGAGGCGTGGGATCAGAGTTCTGGGATCATGATGACTCCAGGAAGGCGGAGGGTGGTAGGAGGCGTGGGATCAGAGTTCTGGGATCATGATGACTCCAGGAAGGCGGAGGGTGGTAGGAGGCGTGGGATCAGAGTTATGGGAGCATGATGACTCCAGGAAGGCAGAGGGTGGTAGGAGGCGTGGGATCAGAGTTATGGGATCATGATGACTCCAGGAAGGCGGAGGGTGGTAGGAGGCGTGGGATCAGAGTTCTGGGAGGGTGATGACTCCAGGAAGGCAGAGGGTAGAGTGGTTTACATTTACATTTACATTAAAGTCATTTAGCAGACGCTCTTATCCAGAGCGACTTACAAATTGGTGCATTCACCTTATGATATCCAGTGGAACAACCACTTTACAATAGTACATCTAAATATTTTAGGGGGGGGTTAGAAGGATTACTTTGTCCTATCCCAGGTATTCCTTAAAAAGAGGTGGGGTTTCAGGTGTCTCCGGAAGGTTGAACACCAGAGGGGCTGCGGCGTTCTGGATGAGTTGTAGGGGTTTAATGGCACAGGCAGGGAGCCCAGCCAGCAGCGAGTTGCAGTAATCCAGACGGGAGATGACAAGTGCCTGGACTAGGACCTGCGCCGCTTCCTGTGTGAGGCAGGGTCGTACTCTGCGAATGTTGTAGAGCATGAACCTACAGGATCGGGTCACCGCCTTGATGTTAGTGGAGAACGACAGGGTGTTGTCCAGGGTCACGCCAAGGTTCTTAGCACTCTGGGAGGAGGACACAATGTAGTTGTCAACCGTAATGGCGAGATCATGGAACGGGCAGTCCTTCCCCGGGAGGAAAAGCAGCTCCGTCTTGCTGGGGTTCAGCTTGAGGTGGTGATCCGTCATCCACACTGATATGTCTGCCAGACATGCAGAGATGCGATTCGCCACCTGGTTATCAGAAAGGGGAAAGGAGAAGATTAATTGAGTGTCGGCTGCATAGCAATGATAGGAGAGACCATGTGAGGATATGACAGAGCCAAGTGACTTGGTGTATAGCAAGAATAGGAGAGGGCCTAGAACTGAGCCCTGGGGGACACCAGTGGTGAGAGCACATGGTGCGGAGACAGATTCTCGCCACGCCACCTGGTAGGAGCGACCTGTCAGGTAGGACGCAATCCAAGCGTGGGCCGCACCGGAGATGCCCAGCTCGGAGAGGGTGGAGAGGAGGATCTGGTGGTTCACATATCAAAGGCAGCAGATAGGTCTAGAAGGATGAGAGCAGAGGAGAGAGAGTTAGCTTTAGCAGTGCGGAGAGCCTCCGTGACACAGAGAAGAGCAGTCTCAGTTGAGTGACCAGTCTTAAAACCTGACTGATTTGGGTCAAGAAGGTCATTCTGAGAGAGATAGCAGGAGAGCTGGCCAAGGACGGCACGTTCAAGAGTTTTGGAGAGAAAAGAAAGAAGGGATACTGGTCTGTAGTTGTTGACATCGGAGGGATCAAGTGTAGGTTTTTTCAGAAGTTGTGCAACTCTCGCTCTCTTGAAGACGGAAGGGACGTAGCCAGCGGTCAAGGATGAGTTGATGAGCGAGGTGAGGTAAGGGAGAAGGTCTCCGGAGATGGTCTGGAGAAGAGAGGAGGGGATAGGGTCAAGCGGGCAGGTTGTTGGGCGGCCGGCCGTCACAAGACGCAAGATTTCATCTGATGAGAGGGGGGAGAAAGAGGTCAAAGCACAGGGTAGGGCAGTGTGAGCAGGACCAGCGGTGTCGTTTGACTTGACAAACGAGGATCGGATGTCGTCGACCTTCTTTTCAAAATGGTTGACGAAGTCATCCGCAGAGAGGGAGGAGGGGGGAGGGGGAGGAGGATTCAGGAGGGAGGAGAAGGTGGCAAAGAGCTTCCTAGGGTTAGAGGCAGATGCTTGGAATTTAGAGTGGTAGAAAGTGGCTTTAGCAGCAGAAACAGAAGAGGAAAATGTAGAGAGGAGGGAGTGAAAGAATGCCAGGTCCGCAGGGAGGCGAGTTTTCCTCCATTTCCACTCGGCTGCCCGGAGCCCTGTTCTGTGAGCTCGCAGTGAGTCGTCGAGCCACGGAGCAGGAGCGGAGGACCGAGCCGGCCTGGAGGATAGGGGACATAGAGAGTCAAAGGATGCAGAAAGGGAGGAGAGGAGGGTTGAGGAGGCAGAATCAGGAGATAGGTTGGAGAAGGTTTGAGCAGAGGGAAGAGATGATAGGATGGAAGAGGAGAGAGGAGCGGGAGAGAGAGAGCGAAGGTTGCGACGGCGCAATACCATCCGAGTAGGGGCAGAGTGAGAAGTGTTGGAGGAGAGCGAGAGGGAAAAGGATACAAGGTAGTGGTCGGAGACTTGGAGGGGAGTTGCAATGAGATTAGTGGAAGAACAGCATCTAGTAAAGATGAGGTCAAGCGTATTGCCTGCCTTGTGAGTAGGGGAGGAAGGTGAGAGGGTGAGGTCAAAAGAGGAGAGGAGTGGAAAGAAGGAGGCAGAGAGGAATGAGTCAAAGGTAGACGTGGGAAGGTTAAAGTCACCCAGAACTGTGAGAGGTGAGCCGTCCTCAGGAAAGAAACTTATCAAGGCGTCAAGCTCATTGATGAACTCTCCAAGGGAACCTGGAGGGCGATAAATGATAAGGATGTTAAGCTTGAAAGGGCTGGTAACTGTGACAGCATGGAATTCAAAGGATGCGATAGACAGATGGGTCAGGGGAGAAAGAGAGAATGTCCACTTGGGAGAAATGAGGATTCCAGTGCCACCACCCCGCTGGCCAGATGCTCTCGGGGTGTGCGAGAACACATGGGCAGATGAGGAGAGAGCAGTAGGAGTAGCAGTGTTTTCTGTGGTAATCCATGTTTCCGTCAGCGCCAAGAAGTCGAGGGACTGGAGGGTAGCATAGGCTGAGATGAACTCTGCCTTGTTGGCCGCAGATCGGCAGTTCCAGAGGCTGCCGGAGACCTGGAACGCCACGTGGGTTGTGCGCGCTGGGACCACCAGGTTAGAGTGGCAGCGGCCACGCGGTGTGAAGCGTTTGTGTGGCCTGTGCAGAGGGGAGAGAACAGGGATAGACAGACACAGAGTTGACAAGCTACAGAAGAGGCTACGCTAATGCAAAGGAGATTGGAATGACAAGTGGACTACACGTCTCAAATGTTCAGAAAGTTAAGTTTACGTTGCAAAAATCTTATTGACTAAAAATACTAAAATCATACAGTGCTGCTGGCTGGTGAAGTAGGGTAGCTAGCAGTGGCTGCGTTGTTGACTTTGTTTGAAAGTGTAGCTGGCTAGGTAACCTCGATAGTTTCAGTACTACACCATTATCATGATACAAAGGCAACTATGTAGCTAGCTAACATAACACTAATTAAGACGTTCCTTTGTAATGTATTTAGTTTCTACAATGCTGCTCGTCGGTAATAGTTGGCTAGGTTTGGAAGATGGCGTCGCGGGGGACGAAAATAGCTGGCTAGCTAACCTCGATAATTACTCTAAACTACACAATTATCAAACTATGACAAAGACAACTATGTAGCTAGCTAACACTACACTAGTCAAATCGTTCCGTTGTAATGTATTAGTTTCTACAGTGCTGCTAGTCGGTAACGGTTGGCTAGCTAGCAGTGGGTTTGATGATGACTAAGTCTGGAGTCTGGACAACGGACAACGGCGTCGCGGCTGGCTAGCTAACCTCGATAATTACTCTAAACTACACAATTATCTTTGATACAAAGATGGCTATGTAGCTAGCTAAAAAAAATGCTCAGATCAAACAAATCAAACCGTTGTAATGTAATGAAATGTAATATTACCTGCGGAGCGAGGTGCGGTACGACTACTCACTCCAAACCCGGACGTGCTGTTTGGGAGGTCGGTAAAGCTGGGGGGAATGCCACTAATTAGACTTTGTCGTTAACTCTCTTGTTAGTCTCATTAGGGTTCTGGGAAGGAGCAGTGATGTCTTGGGATGCGTCCCAAATATTATCCTATTCCCTATATAGTGCTCTACATTGACCAGGGCCCTATTTGACGCCCTATTGGGACAAGGGATATATAAAGGGGGCCATTTTGGATACAACCTGGGACAGATGATTTGGGTCTGAGTCACTGTAGCCTGCAGGGGTCAGAAGTCAAAGCTCGTTGAGCCCTACTGTAATGTGGTGTGTCCCATATAGGTCAAAGGTCGTTGAACCTGATGGTAACATGTTGTGTTCTGTAAAGGTCAAAGTGACAATGGACATAAAATTCTCTGGGACATACTCTCGAATGCTTGAGTAGGTACACACACACACACACACACACACACACACACACACACACACACACACACACACACACACACTTTCTCTTCCTTCAGTACTTGTCTTTTCCTATAGTAGTTGTCTCTTCCTACAGTACTTGTCTCCAGCAGTACTTGTCTCTTCCTAGAGTACTTGTCTCTTCCTACAGTACTTGTCTCTTCCTATAGTACTTGTCTCTTCCTTCAGTAGTTGTCTCCAGCAGTACTTGTCTCTTTCTACAATAATTGTCTCTTCCTATAGTACTTGTCTCTTCCTACAGTACTTGTCTCTTCCTATAGTACTTGTCTCTTCCTTCAGTAGTTGTCTCCAGCAGTACTTGTCTCTTCCTTCAGTAGTTGTCTCCAGCAGTACTTGTCTCTTTCTACAGTACTTGTCTCTTCCTTCAGTACTTGTCTCCAGCAGTACTTGTCTCTTCCTACAGTACTTGTCTCTTCCTTCAGTACTTGTCTCCAGCAGTACTTGTCTCTTCCTACAGTACTTGTCTCTTCCTACAGTACATGTCTCTTCCTTCAGTACTTGTCTCCAGCAGTACTTGTCTCTTCCTACAGTACATGTCTCTTCCTTCAGTACTTGTCTCCAGCAGTACTTGTCTCTTCCTACAGTACTTGTCTCTTCCTTCAGTACTTGTCTCCAGCAGTACTTGTCTCTTCCTACAGTACTTGTCTCTTCCTACAGTACTTGTCTCCAGCAGTACTTGTCTCTTCCTTCAGTACTTGGCTCTTTCTACAGTAGTTGTCTCTTCCTACAATAGTTGTCTCTTCCTACAGTACTTGTATTCATAAGAACTTGTCTCTTCCTTCAGTACTTGTCTCCAGCAGTACTTGTCTCTTCCTACAGTACTTGTCTCTTCCTTCAGTACTTGTCTCCAGCAGTACTTGTCTCTTCCTACAGTACATGTCTCTTCCTTCAGTAGTTGTCTCCAGCAGTACTTGTCTCTTCCTTCAGTACTTGTCTCTTTCTACTGTACATGTCTCTTCCTTCAGTACTGGTCTCTTTATACAGTAGTTGTCTCTTCCTGTAGTAGTTGTCTCTTCCTACAGTACTTCTCTCTTCCTTCAGTACTGGTCTCTTTCTACAGTAGTGGTCTCTTCCTACAGTAGTTGTCTCTTCCTACAGTACTTGTCTCCAGCAGTACATGTCTCTTCCTTCAGTACTGGTCTCTTTATACAGTAGTTGTCTCTTCCTGTAGTAGTTGTCTCTTCCTACAGTACATGTCTCTTCCTTCAGTACTGGTCTCTTTATACAGTAGTGGTCTCTTCCTGTAGTAGTTGTCTCTTCCTACAGTAGTTGTCTCTTCCTACAGTACTTGTCTCCAGCAGTACTTGTCTCTTCCTTCAGTACTTGTCTCTTCCTGTAGTAGTTGTCTCTTCCTACAGTACTTGTCTCCAGCAGTACTTGTCTCTTCCTTCAGTACTTGTCTCTTTCTACAGTATGTCATTATGTTGGCCTGTTGGTGAGGTTTATGACCCCCATAAATACCTTTCCCTCTTTCCTCTCTCTACTCTATAGATGTGACTCTTGGAAAGCTCTTTGTTAACATAGAGAGAGTCTGTTAACATCAAAAGGGTGGTGAACAGAACCATATTTCGGTAATCCAACCAGTTGAAAATATGTGTTGGTACTTAAAGAATATGATATCAGATCAGTTGACATCTGAGAAATTATTACTGATGATAGGATGACAGAAACTGTATCTTGGAAAGTCTACACATTATAGTTATTCACATGGAATTGTTGTGGAATTTAAATGTTTAAATATTAAACTATTTGTGAACAGATGAAATGTCATTTTAGCTTCTAAATGAGAGAATTGGTTTTCATAAGTGAACTAGGCTCAACTCAGTGGCCCCGCCCATGTGAACAGACATTGGTTGTGAACTATCAAACACGCCTTTCTCTCCCTACTACATAAGGCCTTTACAAAAATGTAACATTTGTGTTCCCGAGGACGTGAGGATGACAGTCCATACGTTAAAAGGGCTAATATCAAACTACAGAACTAAGCCAACTTCAGCGTGAGCTTAAAGAATGGCAACTTGGTATGAACTTTGAACTCCTATTCACTAAAGAAGTGATACCTCCTAGCCGTTGAGTGAGCAGCAGCAGTTGTAGACGTGGGCTAGGAAAGGACGGACAAAGTATCTCTTCTACCAAACACACGACGGTACGACAACGTATCCGTCCTACCACAAGACATATTCTTCAAAGTACAAGGGAGATCTCTGTGGGGCAACAAGGCCTTCCATCTACGACCAACCTATTGAAGCACCGCTCAGAGTAAATATTTCTTGCATTTTCCTTTTCCAAATGGGCGGTTATTTAGAATGCATAAGATTCTGTATTTACGATAGCATAAGGTCCGATCAGAGACCCTTATTCCTTTGTTCCTCAGTCTTCCCGCGCTTTCATTCAAAACCCAACCCCCTTTCTTTGTGTAACCAGCCATCATATTGGTTCCATCCGCTAGGAACGTTTTCTTTTATAACATAATTAGTAATCAATGTATGACCCATCCTGTGTATGTGTAATTCTGAGTGATTGTTTAGGTATTTAGTAAATAAATAATTAAACCAAATTTTGTGTTGCTCATTCAACTTGTTAGCCAGGGTTTGTGAAGATAACCAAGAATTCTATGACTTCAGATGAGACTGAATAAGGTGACAATTAAGAATTGACTGCTATTGACATAAAAGATTACCAGGTCTTTAAGAGTTTATTCAGAAGATAACAGCTCTATAAACATTATTTTGTGGTGCCCTGACTTTGTAGTTAATTACATTTACATGATTAGTTCAATCAGGTAATATTAATTACAGAGAAATGATTTCATAGAATAGCATGTCATATCCCCTAATCCGGCACAGCCAAAGACATGACAAGTAGTTGTCTCTTCCTACAGTACTTGTCTCCAGCAGTACTTCTCTCTTCCTTCAGTACTTGGCTCTTTCTACAGTAGTTGTCTCTTCCTACAATAGTTGTCTCTTCCTACAGTACTTGTATTCATAAGAACTTGTCTCTTCCTTCAGTACTTGTCTCCAGCAGTACTTGTCTCCAGCAGTACGAGTCTTCAGCAGTACGAGTCTCCAGCAGTACGAGTCTCCAGCAGTACGAGTCTCCAGCAGTACGAGTCTCCAGCAGTGGTTGTCTCTTCCTACAGTAGTTGTCTCTTTATACAGTCGTTGTATCTTCCTACATTACTTGTCTCCAGCAGTACTTGTCTCTTCCTTCAGTACTTGTCTCCAGCAGGACTTGTCTCTTCCTTCAGCACTTGTCTCCAGCAGTACTTGTCTCCAGCGATACTTGTCTCCAGCAGTACTTGTCTCCAACAGTAGTTGTCTCCAGCGGTACTTGTCTCCAGCAGTACTTGTCTCTTCCTTCAGTACTTGTCTCCAGCAGTACTTGTCTCCAGCGGTACTTGTCTCCAGCGGTACTTGTCTCCAGCGGTACTTGTCTCCAGCGGTACTTGTCTCCAGCAGTAGTTGTTTCCAGCAGTAGTTGTCTCTTCCTTCAGTTGTGTCCACACAGGATAATTATAGTGACACTTAGAGATATCAAACACCTGTAAACTGTAAGTACTGGTCCCACCTATTTAGTTTAGTCTCAATGTTGCATGCCGTCTGTGTGTGTGTGTGTGTGTGTGTGTGTGTGTGTGTGTACAGTAAGTACGTGCATTCAAGAAAGGAAGAAAGAAAGAGAACACATTTGTGTGTACCTGCCCCCTGACTGACTTACTGTTATCCTGACTTTCCTGTCTGGTATTTAACTGTGTGGTAATGTTGTGTTACTCTGCCAGGCATGTCCCTGGTATTTAACTGTGTGGTAATGTTACTCTGCCAGGCATGTCCCTGGTGTTTAACTGTGTGGTAATGTTGTGTTACTCTGCCAGTCATGTCCCTGGTGTTTAACTGTGTGGTAATGTTGTGTTACTCTGCCAGGCATGTCCCTGGTATTTAACTGTGTGGTAATGTTACTCTGCCAGGCATGTCCCTGGTATTTAACTGTGTGGTAATGTACTCTGCCAGGCATGTCCCTGGTATTTAACTGTGTGGTAATGTTACTCTGCCAGGCATGTCCCTGGTATTTACCTGTGTGGTAATGTTACTCTGCCAGTCATGTCCCTGGTATTTAACTGTGTGGTAATGTTGTGTTACTCTGCCAGGCATGTCCCTGGTATTTAACTGTGTGGTAATGTTGTGTTACTCTGCCAGGCATGTCCCTGGTATTTAACTGTGTGGTAATGTGTTACTCTGCCAGTCATGTCCCTGGTATTTAACTGTGTGGTAATGTTGTGTTACTCTGCCAGTCATGTCCCTGGTATTTAACTGTGTGGTAATGTTACTCTGCCAGGCATGTCCCTGGTATTTAACTGTGTGGTAATGTTGTGTTACTCTGCCAGGCATGTCCCTGGTGTTTAACTGTGCGGTAATGTTGTGTTACTCTGCCAGTCATGTCCCTGGTATTTAACTGTGTGGTAATGTTACTCTGCCAGTCATGTCCCTGGTATTTAACTGTGTCATGACGTTGGCCTGTGGGTAAGGTTTATGACCCCCCCATAAATACCTTTCCCCCTTCCCCTCTCTCTCTGACCCTACTGAAGGACTTGAATAGCCTGTGTTAAATATAGAGAGTCTGGGAACATCAAACAAATGGGGAAAATGAACCATCTTTTGATAATAAAACTAGTTGGAAATATGCTTGATAACGTAATGAGTATGTATGTCAGTTCATTGTTATCTGAGACATTATGATTGATGACAGGACGACATAAACTGTACCTGAGTATACACCCTCTACACAAAGTATACACCCTCTAGTTATCAGAGTCACATGGAATTGTTATGCAATTGAAATGTTTGATATTGAAATTGTTTGTTAGGAGATTAAATGTAATTTTAGCTTCCAAATGAGAGAATTGGATTTTCATAAGGAAAGGGCCCTGCCCGATCAGTGGCCAACCCTGTGAAGAGACATGGGGTTATAAACGATGAAACACCTCCTTCCCTCCTCTCCACTATATAAGTCTTTGACGAAAAGACATTCACGTGTTCCAGTACGTGAGGACTGCAGCCTCTACGTTAGAAGGACAGACACATATCAAGAACAGAACTAAGCCAACCTCGGCGTGAGCTATGGTATGAACTGGTATGAACTTTGAGCTTATTCACTACAGAAGTGATACTTCTTAGCCGTTGAGTTAGCCGCTGCTAACGTGGGCTAGGAAAGGACAGACGACGGATCCAGTCTAACAACCAGACGAAGATACCACCACGTATCCATTACCACTACAGGAAGATCTGGTGGCCAACCCGGCCAGCATCTACGACCAATCTACCGAAGCGCAGCTCAGAGTAAATATTTATTGCATTTTCCTTTTCCAAATGGGCGGTAATTTAGAATGCATAAGATAATGTATTTACGATAGCATAGCTGCTGTTTCTTTGTTCCTAAATCTTCCCGCCCTTTCATTCAAGCCCAACCCCCTTTCCTTTGTGTAACCAGCCATGATACAGGCTCCGTTCACCAGGACGTTTTCTGTATGACATCATTGTATTCTGTGTATATGTAATTCTGTGTGATTAGTTAGGTATTTAGTAAATAAATAATTAAACCCAATTTTGTATTGCTGATTCAACTTGTTAGCCAGGGTTCATGAAGATAACCAAGAATTTACAACTTTCATGATGAGACTGAAAATAAGATAAGGGTTAATATTGACTGCTATCGATGTAAAATATTACTAAGTATTTTAAGAGTTTATTCGGAAGATAACAGCTCTATAAACGTTCTTCTGTGGTGCCCCGACTTTCTAGTTAATTACATTTACATGATTAGCTTAATCAGGTAATATTAATTACAGAGAAATAATTTTATAAGTTAGCATGTCATATCACTTAATCCGGCATAGCCAAAGACACGACAACTGTGTGGTAATGTTGTGTTACTCTGCCAGGCATGTCCCTGGTGTTTAACTGTGCGGTAATGTTGTGTTACTCTGCCAGTCATGTCCCTGGTATTTAACTGTGTGGTAATGTTGTGTTACTCTGCCAGTCATGTCTCTGGTATTTAACTGTGTGGTAATCTTACTCTGCCAGTCATGCAGCTAGGAGAGAATAGGCTTTATCCTGCTAAATTACCATCTTCTGTCTCTACCGCTGTTGAATCCTCGCTCAAGCCTTAGGTGCTAATAACGCCATAAATTATACCAACCTTACACATACGCACATACACACAGGCGGGTACACACATATTCCCTTTCAACTGCAGGGGAACGTACACATAATTTAACAAGCTTCTGCTTTATAATTACATTGGCTTTCGACTGCTTGTGTGACTTATGCTACAATTGAAATCCATTTCCAGAAAATGTTGTCCTGTTGTATCTCACACATTTACAACCAATTCTCTCTCTGTCTCTTTCTGTCTCTCTGTGTTTCTCTCTGTCTCTCTCTCTCTGTGTTTCTCTCTGTGTTTCTCTCTGTTTCTCTCTGTGTTTCTCTCTGTGTCTGTGTCTCTCTGTCTATTTCTGTATCTCTCTCTGGCTCTCTGTGCCTCTCTGTCTCTCTGTTTGTGTCTCTCTGTGCCTCTCTGTCTCTCTCTGTGTCTCTGTGTCTCTTTCTCTGTGTCTCTCTGTCTCTCTCTGTCGCTATCTGTCTCTCTCTGTTACTATCTGTGCCTCTCTGTGTATCTCTCTCTCTGTCTCTCTCTCTATGCCTCTCTCTCTTTCTGTCTCTCTCTCTGTCTGTTTCTCACACTCTCTCTGTCTGTCTGTTTCGCTTTCTCTCTGTTTCTCTCTTTGTCTCTCTGTCACTCTCTGTCTCTCTGTGTCTCTCTCTGCTTCTCTGTCTCTCTCTCTCTCTCTCTTTTTGGTGTCCTATTTTCTCTCCTCTTTTTCCCTCTTTCCCCTCTTACCACCCTCCATCCACCCCCCCTCCATCTCTCTCTCCCTTTCAATTCAATTCAGTTCAATTCAAGTGGCTTTATTGGCATGGGAAACATATGTTAACATTGCCAAAGCAAGTGAGGTAGAAAATATACAAAAGTGAAATAAACAATAAAAATGAACAGTAAACATTTAACATACAGAAGTTTAAAAAGAATAAAGACATTACAAATGTCATATTATGTATATATACAGTGTTGTAACGATGTACAAATGGTTAATGTACAAAAGGGAAAATAAATAAGCATAAATATGGTTGTATTTACAATGGTGTTTGTTCTTCTCTCTCCCCCTCCCTTCTCCCTCTCTACAGATGGATTATTTCAGCTCTGTAGCCACAGTGTTGCTTTGTTGTAAGGAAAGCTGTCTGTACCAGGCCTGTCCCTCTGCAGACTGTAAGAAGAAGGTGATAGAACAACCAAATGGACTCTACCACTGTGAGAAGTGTAACAAACAATTCCCTAACTACAAATACTGCCTCAAGCTGTCTGTGAGTACAACATCCCCCCCCCCCCCCACACACACACACACACACATAGTGCAGACACACATAAAGGGCAGACATACACTGACTATACAAAACATCAGAACAGCCTCAAATTGTCGAGGAATTGACTCTACAAGGTGTTGAAAGCGTTTGACAGGAATGCTGGCCCATGTTGACTCCAATGCTTCCCACAGTTGTGCCAAGTTGGCTGGATGTCTTTTGGGTGGAGGACCATTCTTGATGCAAACGGGGAAACTGTTGAGCGTAAAACAAAAACAACAGCATTGCAGTTCTTGACACAAACTCGTTCACCTGGCACCTTCTACTGTACCCTGTTCAAAGGGCACTTAAAACCTCTTATGGCTAGGGGGCAGTATTTTCACGGCTGGATAAAAAACGTACCCGATTTAATCTGATTATTAGTCCTGCCCAGAAACTAGAATATGCATATAATTATTAGCTTTGGATAGAAAACGCTCCAAAGTTTCTAAAACTGTTTGAATGGTGTCTGTGAGTATAACAGAACTCATTTGGCAGGCCAAAACGTGAGAAGATTCTGTACAGGAAGTACCCTGTCTGACCATTTCTTGCCCTTCTTTGTCATCTCTATTCATTACAAAGGATCTCTGCTGTTACGTGACACTTCCTACGGCTCCAATGGGCTCTCAGCAGACAAAAGGCTTAGGCGCGTGCACTGGCCGCCCCAGCCTTTCTGTTTTTCCCTCTTTTTACCGAAACTGAGATTCCCGGTTGGAATATTATCGCTTTGTTACGAGATAAATTGCATAAAAATTGATTTTAAACAGCGGTTGACATGCTTCGAAGTACGGTAATGGAATATTTAGACATTTTTTGTCACGAAATGCGCCATGCGGGCGACCCTTCTTTACCATTCGGATAGTGTCTAGAACGCACGAACAAAACGTCGCTGATGGAACATAACTATGGATTATTTGGGACCAAACCAACATTTGTTATTGAAGTAGAAGTCCTGGGAGTGCATTCTGACGAAGAACAGGAAAGGTAAGACCATTTTTCTTATAGTAAATGTGATTTTGGTGAAGGCTAAACTTGCCGGGTGTCTAAATAGCTAGCCCGTGATGGCTGGGCTATGTACTTAGAATATTGCAAAATGTGCTTCATCCGAAAAGCTATTTTAAAATCGGACATATCGAGTGCATAGAGGAGTTCTGTATCTATAATTCTTAAAATAATTGTTATGCTTTTTGTGAACGTTTATCGTTAGTAATTTAGTAAATTGTTAGTAAATTCCCCGGAAGTTTGCGGGGGTATGCTAGTTCTGAACGTCACATGCTAATGTAAAAAGCTGTTTTTTGATATAAATATGAACTTGATTGAACAAAACATGCATGTATTGTATAACATAATGTCCTAGGTGTGTCATCTGATGAAGATCATCAAAGGTTAGTGCTGCATTTAGCTGTCTTCTGGGTTTTTGTGACATTATATGCTAGCTCAAAAATGGGTGTCTGATTATTTCTGGCTGGGTACTCTGCTGACATAATCTAATGTTTTGCTTTCATTGTAAAGCCTTTTTGAAATCGGACAGTGTGGTTAGATTATCGAGAGTCTTGTCTTTAAATAGCTGTAAAATAGTCATATGTTTGAAAAATTGAAGTTTTCGGATTTTAGAGGAATTTGTATTTCGCGCCACGCCCATCATTGGATATTGGAGCAGATGTAAGAGGTTAATCTTAGGGCTAGGCGTCCCGCTAGCGGGACAACTTCCGGTGAAACTGGAGGGTGCGCAATTCAAATAAATAATCATAACAATTATGGATATTAAACATTTAGGTGGATACAAGGGTCTTATATCGGTTGAAACCTTAAATTATTGTTCATCTAACTGCATTGTCCGATTTACAGTAGCCATTACAGCAAAAACATGCCATGCGATTGTTTGAGGACGGCGCCCCATATAAAAATATTTTCAACCAGCACAGGTTTCAGAAATTCACAAATAGCGATTAAATATTCACTTACTTTTTGAAAAACCTTCTCTGATTTGTCATCTGAAGGGTCCCAGCTATAAGTTTCGTTTTGTTAGACAAAATCCTTCTTTATATCCCAAAAAGTCTGTTTAGTTGGCGCCATCGATTTGAGTAATCCACTCGTTCAACTTGCAGAGAAAGGAATTCAAAAATCTTCCATTAACTTTGTTAAAACAAGTCAAAATACATTTCTATTGACTCCTCAGATACCCTAAAATGTAATCAAACTATAATATTTCATACGGAAAGAAGTATGTTCAATAGGAAACCGATATTAGCAGGTGCGTCTTGTCTTCATCGCGCGCCCGAACACGAATTTCCTTCCAAGACTGTGTCCTTGTACTAAAACTGTTCTTTCTCATTTGTTTTGGAAGAAACAAGCCTGAAACCTTGAACATAGAGTGCTGACACCTTGTGGCATCCATAAGAATTGCATACTGGGAGCTAGATTTAATTATTTCCTTATACTTTCCATTGTAAGAGCATGGGCTCTCAAAACAGATTCCGGTTGGTTTTTCTTTGGATTTTCTCCTTCCATATCTATTGTGGTATAGTTTCCAACATTATTTTAACATTTCTACAAACTTCAAAGTGTTTTATTTCCAATGGTACCAATTATATGCATATCCTGGCTTCAGGGCCTGAGCTACAGGCAGTTTACTTTGGGCACATCAGTCAGGCGGAAATTGAGAAAAAAGGACCCTAGCACTAACAAGTTTTAAGTGTTTGTCTTTCCCATTCAATCTCTGAATGGCACACGTACACAATCCATGTCTCAATAGTCTCAAGGCTTAAAAAATTATTTAACCTGTCTCCTCCCCTTCATCTACACTGACTGAAGTGGATTTAACAAGTGACATCAATAAGGGATTATAATTTTCACCTGGTCAGTCTATGTCATGGAACGAGCAGGTGTTGTTAATATTTTGTACACTCAGGGTATATACACTGAAACCATACACTGAAGAGCAATTACACGACATAGAAACAACCTCGACACTCATGCTGTGTCTCTCTCTAATCTCTATCTCTCCCTCTCTCCATCCCCCTCTCTCCTTCGCTCTCTCTCTCTCTCTCTCTCGCTCTACTTCTCCCTCTCTCTCTCCCTCCCTCCCTCTCTCTCTCTCTCCTCTCCAGGCTAACATAGCAGACTTCAGTGATAACCAGTGGGTGACATGTTTCCATGAGACAGCAGAGGGCATTCTGGGTCACAGTGCAGAGACTCTGGGCCAGCTTAAAGATACAGTGAGACGTACACACACGCACGCACACACACACTGTCTCTCTCGCTCTCTCTCATGCACACACACACATACACACTGTGAACCTTTCCCCTGTCTGTCCATCAGGATGAGGCAGCGTTTGACGAGGTGTTCCGGAAGGTCAAATTCACCACACACGTCTTCCGCAACAGAGTCAAGCTGGAGACGTACAACGTGAGTACACACACATCTAAAAAAAAACACACACACACACACGCACATCTAGACACATACACACACACACACACACACAGTCGTGGAGATTGGGCCATTACCATAGAAACAGAATCTTATTATGTGGTCATCACTTAGGGAATATGGCCAAACAAACCACTAATGCATTCATTACCTTTAATTAACCACCAATTACTGTTTGTAATTTGCCATCTCATCCTCGTTAGCTTAATTAATCAAAGGTTAATTAGCTGCTAATACAAGTAACGCGTTACCATAGAGACGCAATGGTCCAGTGCAGGGCTATTCAACTTGCGGCCCATGGGCCAGATCTGCCCCATTTATCAATTTAGAATGGCCAATTCTGAACATTAAGAAAATAAATCCAAAATCCTAGATTTAGTGCCAAAAGGAGCCCTCCTTCAATATTCTCAAATGGGAGAATCTGTTTTCCTGTAGTCCCGCCCACTAAGTGCTGTCAATCAATATCACCCAACATACCAGTTACAGCCAATCAGAGCCACTAACAGGGGTACAGGGTATGTCTGCTTGTCTATCGAATGAGATCGCTACACTCCCTGATACACCAGTGTGCTTTGCACTTAATTTAGCAGTGAGTTAACAAAATGGATATTATGGCTATCATAAACTTTATCCGATCAATATCTAGCCTGCGACATCGCTCTACTTTTACATAATGAAGTTCGGTGGCTAAGCAAGGATAATAATGCTCTCAAGAGAGCATGTAGTTCTTATCAGATGTATTTGTTTGTATAACATCGTCACTCAGTTGAATCGACTTCATTTGGAATACAGGGAAGGGATTAAACAGTTTTTCACGTGATTGAAAAAACGTACTTCCTTTCAACATATGTGTTATTTTCTTCTCTGATTTGAGCCCAAGTAAAACGCTCCATTACCCTACACTGCGGGATTATCTTCAGTCATCACCAGTACGGATCACTCCCGTGATGTTGACTTTAGCTTTCAGCCTAACTTTGCAACGAGATTTGATGAGTTTAAGTCCCCACAGACGTGCTGTAGAACGTTCTCTACTGATGCGACGGGAGAGAGACTTCTCCGGCAAAAAGCTGGTCAACTGAGATATGCCATGAGTAAAATGTTTCCTATGTGTAAATAAAAACAAAAGGTGAATCTATGTATGTCAACTGTCTTATAATGACAAATGTGTTCCATAATTTCAACAATGTGATACACTGAATTAGGCTAATATTAAAGCACTTCAAATGAACTTTTAGGAACATTTTTAATAAAAGAGCTTTGTAAGATTATATTTCTGTTTGCTCATTGTTTTTTACACTGGTTTTAGGAAGAGTAATCCCATGTCTGGACCCCCTGCAAATAACCTTTTTCAAATCTGGTCCCGTAACAATACAGTTGAATAGCCCTGGACTAGTGGTATAGTTTATACAGACATATATACAGAGACAGACTATATAAGGCCTGTTAGCTGTTCATATTTATTTATTTATTTCACCTTTATTTAACCAGGTAGGCAAGTTGAGAACAAGTTCTCATTTACAATTGCGACCTGGCCAAGATAAAGCAAAGCAGTTCGACACACACAACAACACAGAGTTACACATGGAGTAAAACAACATACAATCAATGATGCAGTAGAAAAAAATAAGACTATATACAATGTGAGTAATGATGTGAGATAAGGGAGGTAAAGGCAAAAAATGCCATGGTGGCAAAGTAAATAAAGTATAGCAAGAAAAACACTGGAATGGTAGATTTGTAGTTTGAAGAAAGTTCAAAGTTAAGATATAAATAATATGGTGCAAAGGAGCAAAATAAATAAAATATATAAATACAGTAGGGGAAGAGGTAGTAGTTTGGGCTAAATTATAGATGGGCTATGTACAGGTTCAGTGATCTGTGAGCTGCTCTGACAGCTGGTGCTTAAAGCTAGTGAGGGAGATAAGTGTTTCCAGTTTCAGAGATTTTTGTAGTTCGTTCCAGTCATTGGCAGCAGAGAACTGGAAGGAGAGACGACCAAAGGAGGAGTTGGTTTTAGGGGTGACCAGAGAGATATACCTGCTGGAGCGCGTGCTACAGGTGGGTGCTGCTATGGTGACCAGTGAGCGGAGATAAGGGGGGACTTTACCTAGCAGGGTCTTGTAGATGACCTGGAGCCAATGTGTTTGGCAACGATTATGAAGCGAAGGCCAGCCAACGAGAGCATACAGGTCGCAGTGGTGGGTAGTATATGGGGCTTTGGTGACAAAACGGATGGCACTGTGATAGACTGCATCCAGATTGTTGAGTAGGGTATTGGAGGCTATTTTGTAAATGACATCGCCGAAGTCGAGGATTGGTAGGATGGTCAGTTTTACGAGGGTATGTTTGGCAGCATGAGTGAAGGATGCTTTGTTGCGAAATAGGAAGCCAATTCTAGATTTAACTTTGGATTGGAGATGATTGATGTGAGTCTGGAAGGAGAGTTTACAGTCTAACCAGACACCTAGGTATTTGTAGTTGTCCACAAATTCTAAGTTAGAACCGTCCAGAGAAGTGATGCTGGACAGGCGGGCAGGTGCAGGCAGCGATCGGTTGAAGAGCATGCATTTAGTTTTACTTGTGTTTAGGAGCAGTTGGAGACCACGGAAGGAGAGTTGAATCGCATTGAAGCTCGTCTGGAGGGTTGTTAACACAGTGTCCAAAGAAGGGCCAGAAGTATACAGAATGGTGTCGTCTGCGTAGAGGTGGATCAGAGATTCACCAGCAGCAAGAGCGACATCATTTATGTATACAGAGAAAAGAGTTGGCCCAAGAATTGAACCCTGTGGTACCCCCATAGAGACTGCCAGAGGTCCAGACAGTAGGCCCTCCGATTTGACACACTGAACTCTGTCAGAGAAGTAGTTGGTGAACCAGGCGACGCAATCGTTTGAGAAACCAAGGCTACTGAGTCTGCCGATGAGGATGTGGTGATTAACAGAGTCAAAAGCTTTGGCCAGGTCAATGAATACGGCAGCACAGTATTGTTTCTTATCGATGGCGGTTACGATGTCGTTTAGGACCTTGAGCGTGGCTGAGGTGCACCCATGACCAGCTCTGAAACCAGATTGCATAGCGGAGAGGCTGCGGTGGGATTCGAAATGGTCAGTAATCTGTTTGTTGACTTGGCTTTCGAAGACCTTAGAAAGGCAGGGTAGGATGGATATAGGTCTGTAGCAATTTGGGTCAAGAGTGTCACCTCCTTTGAAGAGGGGGATGACAGCAGCTGCTTTCCAATCTATGGGAATCTCAGACGACACGAAAGAGAGGTTGAACAGGCTAGTAATAGGGGTTGCAATAATTTCAGCAGATAATTTTAGAAAGAAAGTGTCCAGATTGTCAAGCCCAGCTGATTTGTAGGGGTCCAGATTTTGCAGCTCTTTCAAAACATCAGCTGAATGGATTTGGGAGAAGGAGAAATGGGGGAGGCTTGGGCGAGTAGCTGTGGGGGGTGCAGTGCTGTTGAATGCAGTAGGGGTAGTTAGGTGGAAAGCATGGCCAGCCGTAGAAAAATGCTTATTGAAATTCTCAATTATAGTGGGCTTATCGGTGGTGACAGAGTTTCCTATCCTCAGTGCAGTGGGCAGTTGGGAGGAGGTGTTCTTATTCTCCATGGACTTTACAATGTCCCAGAACTTTTTAGAGTTGGAGTTGCACGAAGCAAATTTCTGTTTGAAAAAGCTAGCCTTGGCGTTTCTAACTGCCTGTGTGTATTGGTTTCTAACTTCCCTAAAAAGTTGCATATCGCGGGGGCAGTTCGATGCTAATGCAGAACGCCACAGGATATTTTTGTGTTGGTTAAGGGCAGTCAGGTCTGGGGAGAACCAAGGGCTATATCTGTTGATGGTTCTACATTTCTTGAAAGGGGCATGCTTATTTAAGATGGAGAGGAAGGCATTTTTGAAAAATAACCAGGAATCCTCTACTGACGGGATGAGGTCAATATCCTTCCAGGATACCAGGGCCAGGTCGATTAGAAAGGCTTGCTCGTTGAAATGTTTCAGGGAGCGTTTGACAGTGATGAGTGGAGGTCGTTTGACCGCTGACCCATTACGGGTGCAGGCAATAAGGCAGTGATCGCTGAGATCTTGGTTGAAAACAGCAGATGTGTATTTAGAGGGCACGTTGGTTAGGATGATATCTATGAGGGTGCCAGTGTTTGCGGCTTTGGGGTTGTACCTGGTGGGTTCATTAATAATTTGTGTGAGATTGAGGGCATCAAGCTTAGATTGTAGGATGGCTGGGGTGTTAAGCATGTCCCAGTTTAGGTCACCTAGTAGCACGAGCTCTGAAGATAGATGGGGGGCAATCAGTTCACATATGGTGTCCAGAGCACAGCTAGGGGCCGAGGGGGGTCTATAGCAGGCGGCAACGGTGAGAGACTTGTTTTTGGAGAGGTGGATTTTTAAAAGTAGAAGTTCAAATTGTTTGGGTACAGACCTGGATAGCAGGACAGAACTCTGTAGGCTATCTCTGCAGTAGATTGCAACACCGCCCCCTTTGGTCATTCTATCTTGTCTGAAAACGTTGTAGTTAGGGATGAAGATTTCAGAGTTTTTGGTGGACTTCCTAAGCCAAGATTCAGACACAGCTAGGACATCCGGGTTGGCAGAGTGTGCTAAAGCAGTGAATAAAACAAACTTAGGGAGGAGGCTTCTAATGTTAACATGCATGAAACCAAGGTTATTACGGTTACAGAAGTCATCAAAAGAGAGCGCCTGGGGAGTAGGAGTGGAGCCAGGCACTGCAGGGCCTGGATTCACCTCTACATCCCCAGAGGAGCAGAGAAGAATAAGTATGAGGGTACGGCTAAAAGCTATAAGAATTGGTCGTCTGTGACGTCCAGAATAGAGAGAAAAAGGAGCAGGTTTCTGGGGGCGATAAAATAGCTTCAAGGTATAATGTACAGACAAAAGTTATGGTGGGATGTGAGTACAGAGGAGGTAAACCTAGGCATTTAGTGATTATGAGAGAGATATTGTCTCTAGAAACATCATTGAAACCAGAAGATGTCATAGCATGTGTGGGTGGAGGAACTGAGAGGTTGGATAAGGTATAATGAGCAGGGCTAGAGGCTCTACAGTGAAATAAGCCAATAAACACTAACCAGAACAGCAATGGACAATGCATATTGACATTAAGGAGAGGCATGCTTAGCCGAGTGATCAAAGGGTCCAGTGAGATTCAGACAGCTAGCCGGGCCATAGGTAGCAAGCTGGTGGAAGATGGGAGGGAGGTCTGTTTTTAGCCACCTCGTGCGTTTCCGTCTGTGGGTTAGTGGGGTTCCGTGTGGAAGGGGGGACCTGTCCAAGTTGGCAAAATAGTTAGTTATAGTGGCCCAAGAAAAGTGTCCGATAGACCAATTCAGATCGCAGCCGAAAAGACAGCTAACGATTAGCCGGCCGCAGATGGGCGATCAGGTTACGTCGCGACGGAGGGGCCAGTTGGACAACTCCCTCGGGCAGATAACGTCGGTGGTCCAGTCGTGAAGACCCGATGGGGCTCCGCATCGGCAGTAAAACGGGTCAGGATAGGTGAGTTGTAGCCCAGGAGACACTTCAGCTGGCTAGCTCAGGAAAAGCCCACGAGTGGCTGACGGAACTCCTCAGCTGGCTAGCTGGCTAGCTCCGTAATAATGTGTGTTAATTCCGTGACCGACGTTGCCAATAGTCACTCAGGTAGCAGCTAGTTAGCTGCAAGATCCAGGTGTAAATGTCCAGAGCCTGCGGTAGAAATCGGGGAAAGGAGAGAGAATAGGTCCGGTATGCTCTGGTCTGAGTCGCGCTGTACAAAAACTGGCGATAGCTTTTCGAGCTAATGGATAGCTGAGGACAGCTAACCGTGGCTAGCTGAACTTCAACGTTAGCCAGTGAAAATGGCTAACCTCTGGCTAGCTTCTGTTGTGGAATTCAGATGAGGTAAATAATACTTTCTTTTTTTTTTAATTGGTGAGGTGGGTTGCAGGAGAGTGCTTTGAGGTTGAGATTTTAGAATAAAAAATGTAAAAAGATAAGTGAAGAAAAAATATGTAAATATATATATACACGGGACACGACAAGAGGAGGGTAATGGACGTCTGAACTGCTACGCCATCTTGGAATAGATGTATATGTATATATATATACAGAGACAGACTATATAAGGCCTGTTAGCTGTTCATATGTACAGAGACAGACTATATAAGGTTTTGTTAGCTGTTCAAATATACAGAGACAGACTATATATGGCCTGTTAGTTGTTCATATATACAGAGACAGACTATATAAGGTTTTGTTAGCTGTTCATATATACAGAGACAGACTATATAAGGCCTGTTAGCTGTTCATATATACAGAGACAGACTATATACGACCTGTTAGCTGTTCATATATACAGAGACAGACTATATAAGGCCTGTTAGTTGTTCATATATACAGAGACAGACTATATAAGGGTTGTTAGCTGTTCATATATAAAGAGACAGACTATATACGACCTGTTAGCTGTTCATATATACAGAGACAGACTATATAAGGCCTGTTAGCTGTTCATATATACAGAGACAGACTATATAAGGCCTGTTAGCTGTTCATATATACAGAGACAGACTATATAAGGTTTTGTTAGTTGTTCATATATACAGAGACAGACTATATAAGGTCTGTTAGCTGTTCATATATACAGAGACAGACTATATACGGCCTGTTAGCTGTTCATATATACAGAGACAGACTATATAAGTCTTGTTAGCTGTTCATATATACAGAGACAGACGACATAAGGTTTTGTTAGCTGTTCATATATACAGAGACAGAATATCAAGTCAAATAAAATTTTATTGGTTCCATACACATGGTTAGCAGATGTTAATGCGAGTGTAGCGAAATGCTTGTGCTTCTGGTTCCGACAGTGCAGTAATATCTAACAAGTATTTAACAATTCCCCAACAACTTCCTAATACAGACACATTTAAAAGGGGGGAATGAGAATATGTACATATTCTTATACCGAGAGACTTTAATAATGTTTACATTTCTTACATTACTCATATCACATGTATATACTGTATTTTACACCATCTAGTTGCACCTTGCCTATGCTGCTTGGCCATCGCTAATCCATATATTTGGATTAGCGATGGCCAAGCAGCATAGGCAAGGTGCAACTAGATGGTATAAAATACAGTATATACATGTGATATGAGTAATGTAAGATATGTAAACATTATTAAAGTGGCATTATTTAAAGTGACTAGTGATCCATATTGTTAAAGTGGCAAGTGATTGGGTCTCAGTGTAGGCAGCAGCCTCTCTGAGTTAGTGATTGCTGTTTAGCCTTGAGATATAAGCTATTCTTCAGTCTCTCGGTCCCAGCTTTGATGCACCTGTACTGACCTCACCTTTAAATATAACAGCTAACAGCTTGTTAGCTGTTGTATTTGTACTGTATATATGTAGTGGTGTAATAATGTTATTTGATGCACTGTTGTATCTGTTTTTTAATGTGTGATGTAAGTGCCTGATGTAAGTGCCTGAAAAACATTATTTTGGGGATCCATAATAAACCCCAGGAAGAGTAGCTGGTGTCTTGGCAGGAATGAATGGGGATCCATAATAAACCCCAGGAAGAGTAGCTGCTGGCTTGGCAGGAACAAATGGGGATCCATAATAAACCCCAGGAAGTGTAGCTGCTGTCTTGGCAGGAATGAATGGGGATCCATAATAAACCCCAGGAAGAGTAGCTGCTGTCTTGGCAGGAACGATGGGGATCCATAATAAACCCCAGGAAGAGTAGCTGCTGTCTTGGCAGGAACAAATGGGAATCCATAATAAACCACAGGAAGAGTAGCTGCTGTCTTGGCAGGAATGAATGGGGATTCATAATAAATACAAATACAGTAAGAGACAGACTATGTAAGGCCTGTTAGCTGTTCAAATATAACCCGAAGTGGCGCAGCGGTCTAAGCCACTGCATCTCAGTGCTTGAGGTGTCACTACAGACACTCTGGTTCGAATCCAGGATGTATCACAACCAGCCATGATTGGGAGTCCCATAGGGTGGCACACAAAGAATTTGTTCTTAACAGACTTGCCTAGTTAAATAAATTAATAAATATACAGTAACACCCAATAGACACAGCATATTGGTCTAGTGTTTTAATAGAAGCAGCATATGGACCCATTGGTCTAGTGTTTTAATAGAAGCAGCATATGGAGAAAAAAAATGTATGAAATGTATGCATTCACTACTGTAAGTCGCTCTGGATAAGAGCGTCTGCTAAATTACTAAAATGTCAAATGTAAATATGGACCCATTGGTCTAGTGTCTTAATAGAAGCAGCATATGGACCCATTGGTCTAGTGTCTTAATAGAAGCAGCATATCAACCCATTGGTCTAGTGTCTAAATAGAAGCAGTATAAGGACCCATTGGTCTAGTGTCTAAATAGAAGCAGCATATCAACCCATTGGTCTAGTGTCTAAATAGAAGCAGCATATGGATCCATTGGTCTAGTGTCTTAAAACCTGTTTTAAGGTCAAATACTTATTTCCCTCATTAAAATGCAAATCATTTTATAACATTTTTGACATGCGTTTTTCTGGATTTTTTTGTTTTTATTCTGTCTCTCACTGTTCAAATAAACCTACTATTAAAATTATAGACTGATCTTTTCTTTGTCAGTGGGCAAACGTACAAAATCAGCAGGGGATCAAATACTTTTCCCCCCCACTGTAGTTAAATAAAAAATAAAAATAATAATAATAATAAAATAAAATGGCACCATAGCAGATGTTTTATAAAGGTGTTATGTCACCATGGCAGATGTTTTATGAAGATGTTATGTCACCATGGCAGATGTTTTATGAAGATGTTATGTCACCATGGCAGATGTTTTATGAAGGTGCTATGTCACCATGGCAGATGTTTTATGAAGATGTTATGTCACCATGGTAGGTGTTTTATGAAGGTGTTATGTCACCATGGCAGGTGTTTTATGAAGGTGTTATGTCACCATGGCAGGTGTTTTATGAAGTTGTTGTGTTTCATGAAGGTGTTATGTCACCTTGGCAGATGTTTTATGAAGGTGTTATGTCACCATGGCAGATGTTTATGAAGGTGCTATGTCACCATGGCAGGTGTTTAATAAAGGTGTTATGTCACCATGGCAGATGTTTTATGAAGGTGCTATGTCACCATGGCAGGTGTTTAATAAAGGTGTTATGTCACCATGGCAGATGTTTTATGAAGGTGCTATGTCACCATGGCAGGTGTTTAATAAAGGTGTTATGTCACTATGGCAGGTGTATTATGAAGGTGTTATGTCACCATGGCAGGTGTTTAATAAAGGTGTTATGTCACTATGGCAGGTGTATTATGAAGGTGTTAAGTCACCATAGCAGGTGTATTATGAAGGTGTTATGTCACCATAGCAGGTGTATTATGAAGGTGTTATGTCACCACAGCGTTTAAGGGAGTTTCCAATTTAGACTCAAGTGTCTCGGTGTCTTAGAAATTGTTTCTGAAGTGTGAAGTGCTGAGGATGGAATGGAATAAGTGTGTTTCTGAATGGAATAAGTGTGTTTCTGAATGGAATAAGTGTGTTTCTGAATGGAATAAGTGTGTTTCTGAATGGAATAAGAAAAAGTGTGTTTCTGAATGGAATAAGTGTGTTTCTGAATGGAATAAGTGTGTTTCTGAATGGAATAATTGTGTTTCTGAATGGAATACGTGTGTTTCTGAATGGAATAAGTGTGTTTCTGAATGGAATAAGTGTGTTTCTGAATGGAATAAGTGTGTTTCTGAATGGAATAAATTAGTGTCTGAAGTGAAGTGAATGAAATTAGTGATTGTCATAGAGGTGTGTGTGTGTGTGTGTGACTAATATATTTG
Organism: Salmo trutta; assembly: GCF_901001165.1. NCBI lineage: Eukaryota > Metazoa > Chordata > Actinopteri > Salmoniformes > Salmonidae > Salmo > Salmo trutta. The sequence goes on along the minus strand of NC_042968.1, from coordinate 87,582,257 downwards.
AGTAGATTGTGATAGTGATGTGGGTGTGGGAGACGTCAAATGAAAAGCTGTCACTCTGTCTGATCCGCGGGCGCCCTTTTAAAGAGCACTGTTATTCAATTATAATGAAATCATATTAAATTAGTTGTCATCGACTGTCAAGTGGTCTTGTTTTCCCCTCAAACCCCCCTCTTCTCCTCAGGTACACTAACAGAGGAAATAATAAATGGAATGATGAATCACATCAGAGTTAATGGGAAAGTTAGAGATGATTCAGGAGTCAACACAGCTGAGTCTTGTCTATGCGGCGTCCCCTGCATCTGTTACCGTGTGAATCAGGAGTCAACCCAGCTGAGTCTTGCTGGTTGTCTATGCGCCGTCCCCTGCATCTGTTACCGTGTGAATCAGGAGTCAACACAGCTGAGTCTTGCTGGTTGTCTATGCGCCGTCCACTGCATCTGTTACCGTGTGAATCAGGAGTCAACCCAGCTGAGTCTTGCTGGTTGTCTATGCGCCGTCCACTGCATCTGTTACTGTGTGAATCAGGAGTCAACCCAGCTGAGTCTTGCTGGTTGTCTATGCGCCGTCCCCTGCATCTGTTACTGTGTGAATCAGGAGTCAACCCAGCTGAGTCTTGCTGGTTGTCTATGCGCCGTCCACTGCATCTGTTACTGTGTGAATCAGAAGTCAACCTTGCTGGTTGCAAATGGGCCATTTCCTGAATAACTCACTGTGTTAATAATGAGTTATTATCATTTGATTTGAAAGGTGAAAAAGTCAGATGTTTTGCTGGCCATCTTTAAGTTTGGGTTTTGTTTGTTTCCCATCATGAACGGGCTAAAAAAACAATACTCTCGGCAACCAAGGACCAAATCTCGCTTGAATGTTGGCCCATTTGTCTGTCCAGGAGAGACTAACCAAACACAGGTGTTATAAAACCGAAAAGCCTACTCTTGTTACATCTAGTGGTTCTAACCAAACACAGGTTAAATACTGATATGTGTAAACAATACTCTCGTTACATCTAGTGGTTCTAACCAAACACAGGTTAAATACTGATATGATGTGTGTTTCAGGATGAGTCCCGTGTGAAGGCCACGGTGATGAAGGTGAAACCAGTGGACCACAGAGAGTACAGCAGGAGACTCATCAGCAACATCAGGAAAATGGCCGCCTAAAGATTTTTTATTTTTAAAGTATTGACTATTTTTACTTTAATTTATTTAGTAAATATTTTCTTAAGTCTTTCTTGAAACTGCATAGTTGGCCTGTAAGTAAGCATTTCATGCTAAGGTTGTATTCTATTGTATTCGGAGCATGTGACAGATTTGATTTGATTTAAACATTAACCATTAGAGGGAAAAATTCTAAACTGACTTAAGATCAGTGTTTAGGGGAAACTCAACCCCACACCCAGAATTATAGACTCAACTGAACAAAATGGCTGCCTAAACACAGAGCCAGCTGACATTGAGGAAAAGATCATGATCATTAGAAAGCAAATTACGGACTCCTCTTTAAATCTGGGTATTCCTCCAAAGCTTCATTGTCCTGAGTCTGCACAACTCTGCCAGGACCTAGGATCAAGGGAGATACTAAAGTGTTTTAGTACTATATCTCTTGACACAATGATGAAAATAATCATGGCCTCCAAACCCGCAAGCTGCATACTGGAGCCTATTCCAACTAAACTACTGAAAGAGCTGCTTCCTGTGCTTGGCCCTCCTATGTTGAACATAATAAACGGCTCTCTATCCACCGGATGTGTACCAAGCTCACTAAAAGTGGCAGTAATAAAGCCTCTCTTGAAAAAGCCGAATCTTGACCCAGAAATTATAAAAAACTATCGGCCTATATCGAATCTTCCATTCCTCTCAAAAAAAATTGAAAAAGCTGTTGCACAGCAACTCACTGCCTTCCTGAAGACAAACAATGTATACGAAACGCTTCAGTCTGGTTTTAGACCCCATCATAGCACTGAGACTGCACTTGTGAAGGTGGTAAATGACCTTTTAATGACGTCAGACCGAGGCTCTGCATCTGTCCTCGTGCTCCTAGATCTTAGTGCCGCTTTTGATACCATCGATCACCACATTCTTTTGGAGAGATTGGAAACCCAAATTGGTCTACATGGACAAGTTCTGGCCTGGTTTAGATCTTATCTGTCGGAAAGATATCAGTTTGTCTCTGTGAATGGTTTGTCCTCTGACAAATCAATTGTAAATTTCGGTGTTCCTCAAGGTTCCGTTTTAGGACCACTATTGTTTTCACTATATATTTTACCTCTTGGGGATGTCATTCGAAAACATAATGTTAAATTTCACTGCTATGCGGACGACACACAGCTGTACATTTCAATGAAACATGGTGAAGCCCCAAAATTGCCCTCGCTAGAAGCCTGTGTTTCAGACATAAGGAAGTGGATGGCTGCAAACTTTCTACTTTTAAACTCGGACAAAACAGAGATGCTTGTTCTAGGTCCCAAGAAACAAAGAGATCTTCTGTTGAATCTGACAATTAATCTGGATGGTTGTACAGTCGTCTCAAACAAAACTGTGAAGGACCTTGGCGTTACTCTGGACCCTGATCTCTCTTTTGAAGAACATATCAAGACTGTTTCAAGGACAGCTTTTTTCCATCTACGTAACATTGCAAAAATCAGAAACTTTCTGTCCAAAAATGACGCAGAAAAATTAATCCATGCTTTTGTTACTTCTAGGCTGGACTACTGCAATGCTCTACTTTCCGGCTACCCGGATAAAGCACTAAACAAACTTCAGTTAGTGCTAAATACGGCTGCTAGAACCTGACTAGAACCAAAAAATTTGATCATATTACTCCAGTGCTAGCCTCCCTACACTGACCTCGTGTTAAGGCAAGGGCTGATTTCAAGGTTTTACTGCTAACCTACAAAGCATTACATGGGCTTGCACCTACCTATCTTTCCGATTTGGTCCTGCCGTACATACCTACACGTACGCTACGGTCACAAGACGCAGGCCTCCTAATTGTCCCTAGAATTTCTAAGCAAACGGCTGGAGGTAGGGCTTTCTCCTATAGAGCTCCATTTTTATGGAATGGTCTGCCTACCCATTTGAGAGACGCAGACTCAGTCTCAACCTTTAAGTCTTTACTGAAGACTTATCTCTTCAGTAGGTCCTATGATTAAGTATAGTCTGGCCCAGGAGCGTGAAGGTGAACGGAAAGGCTGGAGCAACGAACCGCCCTTGCTGTCTCTGCCTTGCCGGTTCCCCTCTTTCCACTGGGATTCTCTGCCTCTAACCCTATTACAGGGGCTGAGTCACTGACTTACTGGTGTTCTTCCATGCCGTCCATGGGAGGGGTGCGTCACTTGAGTGGGTTGAGTCACTGACGTGGTCTTCCTGTCTGGGTTGGCGCCCCTCCCTTGGGTTGTGCCATGGCGGAGATTTTTGTGGGCTATACTCGGCCTTGTCTTCGGACGGTAAGTTGGTGGTTGTAGACATCCCTCTAGTGGTGTGGGGGCTGTGCTTTGGCAAAGTGGGTGGGGTTATATCCAGCCTGTTTGGCCCTGTCCGGGTGTATCATCGGATGGGGCCACAGTGTCTTCTGATCCCTCCTGTCTCAGCCTCCAGTATTTATGCTGCAGTAGTTTATGTGTCGGGGGGCTAGGGTCAGTCTGTTACATCTGGAGTATTCTCTTGTCTTATCCGGTGTCCTGTGTGAATTTAAATATACTCTCTCTAATTCTCTCTTTCTCTCTTTCTTTCTTTCTCTCGGAGGACCTGAGCCCTAGGACCATGCCTCGGGACTACCTGGCATGATGACTCCTTGCTGTCCCCAGTCCACCTGGCCATGATGCTGCTCCAGTTTCAACTGTTCTGCCTGCGGCTACGGAACCCTGACCTGTTCACCGGACGTTCTTGTTGCACCCTCGACAACTACTATGATTATTATTATTTGACCATGCTGGTCATTTATGAACAATTGAACATCTTGACCATGTTCTGTTATAATATCCACCCGGCACAGCCAGAAGAGGACTGGCCACCCCTCATAGCCTGGTTCCTCTCTAGGTTTCTTTCTAGGTTTTTGGCCTTTCTAGGGAGTTTTTCCGAGGGAGTTTTTCCTAGGGAGTTTTTCCTAGCCACCGTGCTTCTTTCACATGCATTGCTTGCTGTTTGGGGTTTTAGGCTGGGTTTCTGTACAGCACTTTGAGATTTCAGCTGATATACGAAGGGCTATATAAATACATTTGATTTGATTTGATTTGATTACTACTGTTACTGTCTGGTCCTGTATCTCAACAATTAAGACAAAAATTGCAGAAACTGAACAAGGAGAGATTATTATAATTTTTTTCTCCATTTGATCTAATTTACATTTGATTATAGACTAAATAAATAGTCTATATGTCACGTAGAGTAGGCCAGAAGGTTAAACTGAAAAACCTAACCTCTATCAAATAAAAAGATGGCGGAGCCGCAAAAGTACTTCTGTGCAAGGGTATTTATTTACAGGGTGAATCCGGAAGAAAAACAACAGTACTGCCATCCAAACTTCTCCGTCACACTATACTTCTGCCATTTAGCAGACACTTTTATCCAAAGTGAATTAGTCATGCTGCATACATTTTATATATGGGTGATCCCAGCATTCAAACTCACAACCATTGTCACAGCAAGCGCTTTGCTCTACTGACTGAGCCAAACAGGACCAGTTGGCAGCCAGTTTGTCACTATTTGCACTTCTTTTGGACAAAGTCCTTTTGTATGACGACCTTGTAAACATTGTTCATCGTTAGAATTCTCCATAGGAAATGCCATGTTATATTTTATTTTATTTATTTAACCTTTATTTTATTAGGGAGTCTTTTACAGATGAGCCGTGAATTACATAAATTACAGAAAAAACACACATCAGTATAAATACAAGCAGAAAGAAAAACACGGTCATAAAAAACAAACACATTCATTTTTTTTAATTTTTTTTTAAACTTGTATTTAACCAGGTAGGCTAGTTGAGAACAAGTTCTCATTTACAACTGCGACATGGCCAAGATAAAGAAAAGCAGTGCGACACAAAGAACAACAGAGTTACACATAGAATAAACAAACAAACAGTCAATAATACAATAAAAAAAGTCTATATACAGTGTGTGCAAATGAGGTAGGATAAGGGAGGTAAGGCAGTAAATAGGCCATAGTGGTGAAATATTTACAATATAGCAATTAAACACTGGAGTGATAGATGTGCAGAAGATGAGTGTTCAAGTAGAGATACTGGGGTGCAAAGGAGCAAAATAAATAACAGTATGGGGATGAGGTAGTTGGATGGGCTATTTACAGATGGGCTATGTACAGGTGCAGTGATCTGTGAGCTGTTCTGACAGCTGGTGCTTAAAGCTAGTGAGGGAGATATGAGTCTCCAGCTTCAGAGATTTTTTTGCAGTTCGTTCCAGTCATTGGCAGCAGAGAACTGGAAGGAAAGGCGGCCAAAGGAGGAATTGGCTTTGGGGGTAACCAGTGAAATATACCTGCTGGAGTGCGTGCTATGGGTGGGTGTTGCTATGGTGACCAGTGAGCTGAGATAAGGTGTGGCTTTCCCTACCAAAGACTTATAGATGACCTGGAGCCAGTGGGTTTGGGGACGAATATGAAGCGAGGGCCAGCCAACGAGAGCATACAGATCGCAGTGGTATATGGGGCTTTGGTGACAAAACAGATGGCACTGTGATAGACCGCATCCAATTTGAGTAGAGTGTTGGAGGCTATTTTGTAAATGACATCACCGAAGTCAAGGATAGTCAGTTTTACGAGGGTATGTTTGGCAGCATGAGTGAAGGGTGCTTTGTTGCAAAATAGGAAACTGATTCTAGATTTAATTTGGGATTGGAGATGTTTAATATGAGTCTGGAAGGAGAGTTTAGTCTAACCAGTTGTCCACATATTCTAAGTCAGAACCGTCCAGAGTAGTGATGCTGGACGGGAGGACAGGTGTGGCCAGCGATCGGTTAATGAGCATGCATTTAGTTGTACTTGCATTTAAGAGCAGTTGGAGGCCACGGATGGAGAGTTGTATGGCATTGAAGCTCGTCTGGAGGGTTGTTAACACAGTGTCCAAAGAAGGGCCAGAAGTATACAGAATGGTGTCGTCTGCGTAGAGGTGGATCAGAGAATCACCAGCAGCAAGAGCGATGTATACAGAGATGTATACAGAGAAAAGAGTCAGCCCAAGGATTGAACCCTGTGGCACCCCCATAGAGACTGCCAGAGGCCCGGACAACAGGCCCTTCGATTTGACACACTGAACTCTATCAGAGAAGTAGTTGGTGAACCAGGTGGGAAACCAAGGCTGTTGAGTCTGCCGATAAGAATGTGGTGATTGACAGAGTCGAAAGCCTTGCTCAGGTCGATGAATACGGCTGCACAGTATTGTCTCTTATCGATGGCGGTTATGATATCGTTTAGGACCTTGAGCGTGGCTGAGATGCACCCATGACCAGCTCGTAAACCAGATTGCATAGCGGAGAAGGTACAGTGGAATTTGAAATGGTCGGTAATCTGTTCGTTAACTTGGCTTTTGAAGACCTTAGAAAGGCAGGGTAGGATAGATATAGATCTGTAGCAGTTTGTGTCTAGAGTGTCTCCCCCTTTGAAGAGGGGGATGACCGCGGCAGCTTTCCAATTTTTGGGGATCTCAGATGATACGAAAGAGAGGTTGAACATGCTAGTAATAGGGGTTGCAACAATTTTGTCTGATAATTTTAGAAAGAGAGGTTCCAGATTGTCTAGCCCGGCTGATTTGTAGGGGTTCAGATTTTGAAGCTCTTTCAGAACATCAGCTATGTGGATTTGAGTGAAGGAGAAATGGGGGAGGCTTGGGCAAGTTGCTGTGGGGGGTGCAGGGCTGTTGACCGGGGTAGGGGCAGCCAGGTGGAAAGCATGGCCAGCCGTAGAAAAATGCTTATTGAAATTCTCAATTGTCGTGGATTTATCGGTGGTGACAGTGTTTCCAAGCCTCAGTGCAGTGGGCAGCTGGGAGGAGGTGCTCTTATTCTCCATGGACTTTACAGTGTCCCAGAACTTTTTGGAGTTTGTGCTGCAGTAGGCAAATGTCTGTTTGAAAAAGCTAGCCTTTGCTTTCCTAACTGCTTGTGTATATTGGTTCCTAACTTCCCTGAAAAGTTGCATATCACGGGGGCTATTCGATGCTAATGCAGTACGCCACAGGATGTTTTTGTGCTGGTCAAGTGCAGTCAGGTCTGGAGTGAACCAAGGGCTATATCTGTTCCTGGCTCAAATGTTTTTGAATGGGGCATGCATATTTAAGATGGTGAGGAAAGCACTTTTAAAGAATAACCAGGCATCCTCTACTGACGGAATGAGGTCAATATCCTTCCAGGATACCCGGGCCAGGTCGATTAGAAAGGCCTGCTCGCTCTATTGTTTTAGGGAGCATTTGACAGTGATGAGGGGTGGTCGCTTGACCTCAGACCATTACGGACGCAGGCAATGAGGCAGTGATCGCTGAGACCCTGGTTGAAGACAGCAGAGGTGTATATGGAGGGCAGGTTGGTTAGGATGAAATCTATGAGGGTGCCCATGTTTACTGATTTGGGGTTGTACCTGGTAGGTTCATTGATAATTTGTGTGAGATTGAGGGCATCAAGCTTAGATTGTAGGATGGCCGGGGTGTTAAGCATGTCCCAGTTTAGGTCACCTAACAGCACGAGCTCTGAAGATACACGAGGGGCAATCAATTCACATATGGTGTCCAGAGCACAGCTGGGGGCAGAAGGTGGTCTATAGCAAGCGGCAACAGTGAGAGACTTGTTTCTGGAAAGGTGGATTTTTAAAAGTAGAAGCTCGAATTGTTTGAGCACAGACCTGGATAGTAAGACAGAACTCTGCAGGCTATCTCTGCAGTAGATTGCAGCTCTGCCCCCTTTGGCAGTTGTATCTTATCGGAAAATGTTATAGTTAAGGATGGAAATGTCAGGGTTTTCCTAAGCAAGGATTCGGACATGGCTAGGACATCCGGGTTGGCAGAGTGTGCTAAGGCAGTGAATAAAACAAACTTAGGGAGGAGGCTTCTAATGTTAACATGCATGAAACAAAGGTTTTTACGGTTACAGAAGTCAACAAATGAGAGCGCCTAGGGAATAGGAATGGAGCTAGGCACTGCAGGGCCTGGATTAACCTCTACATCACCAGAGGAGGAGTAGGATAAGGGTACGGCTAAAGGCTATAAGAACTGGTTGTCTAGTATGTTCAGAACAGAAAGTTAACGGAGCAGGTTTCTGGGCATGGTATAATAGATTCAAGGCATAATGTACAGACAAAGGTATGGTAGGATGTGAATACAGTGGAAGTAAACCTATGCATTGAGTGATGAGAGAGAGATTGTCTCTAGAAACATCATTTAAACCAGGTGAGGTCACCGCGTATGTGGGAGGTGGAACTAAAGGGTTAACTAAGGCGTAATGAGCAGGGCTAGAGGCTCTACAGTGAAGTGAGGCAATAATTACTAACCAAAACAGCAATGGACAAGGCATATTGACATTAGGGAGAGGCATGCGTAACCGAGTGATCAAAGGGGTCCAGTGAGTGGCTTGGCGGGCTGGAGATACGGCAATTCAGACAGCTAGCGGGCCGGGGCTAGCAAGTTAGCAGAAGGGCCTTAGCGGGACGTCGAGATTGAAGAAGTCTGTTGTTTCCCCCTCGTGCTGTTTCGTCGGCAGACCAGTTGTCGTGGATCAGCAGGGCTCCGTGTGGTAAAAAGGTCCAGGCCAATTGTCAAAAGATGTATAGCGGCCAAAGAATTTGTCCTATGGGCCTCTTATGCTAACAGTCCGATATGATCTAGACAGTTAGCAGGCCGCGGCTAGCAGATGGGCATTCAGGGGACGTGACAATGGAGGAGCCATTTGAAAAACCCCCTAGGGCGAATTACGTTGGTAGTCCAGTCGTGATGGTTCGGCGGGGGTCCAGGCCAATTGGCAAAATAGGTATTGTAGCCCAATGAGTGGCTGATGGACCTCTTCGGCTAGCCGAGAGATGGGCCTAGCAATGGCTAGCTCCAGGCTAATTGGTTCTTGCCTCGGGACAGAGACGTTAGCCAGGAGTGACCGCTCGGATAGCAGCTAGCTAGATATGGAGAAAAATAAGTCCGATTTGCTCATGTTTGAATCGCACTGTGCAGACTGGAGAGAGTTGTCCGGGCTAAAGGTAGCTGATGACCGCTAGCAGTGGCTAGCTGACTACTACCTAGTAGCTAGTTAGCTGGCTAGCTTCTGTTGGGGGTTCTGGTTCAAAAGTAAAGAAAACAGCAGATCCATACCACATTAAGTTGAGGTTAAGAAAAATATTTTAAAAAGATATGCAAAGAAAAAATATATAATATATATACACGGGACACGACAAGAATTAATCAGTAGTAAGGTCGTCATTCAGCTTTCTGAATTAACCTAGAGGCACCAAAACATCACATTCGTTAGTAATAAGGTCCTCAATCAACTTTCTGAATTGACCTAGACACCAGAACATCATATTCATCAGTAATAAGGTCGTCCTTCAGCTTTCTGAATTGACCTAGAGGCACCAAAACATCAAATTTAAAAACATTTTGAAGATTGGTCCACAAATAAGGTGTAAGAAAACTAAAAGGGCTTTATAAATGAAAACATAGCTATGCATCAACCAACATTACATCAAAGAAGGCCAACCATCTTCCTGGTAGAGAATACAGTGATGAGCAGTAAATAAAGAGCAGTGTGCTATGATCAACTGCATGTAACGGCGATAATGAGGTGGCAGCTACGTTCATATACAGTAGACGACGTTGCCATAGTCTAGGACCGATAGGAGGAACGTCGACTGAATAATCTGCTTTCTACTATTTAGTGAGAGGCAGTACCTATTCCTACTTCTTTATTAAGTCATCAATATGCTTTTCAAAAGACAGCTTTTCATCTTTCCAGATGCACAGATATTTGTAAGCAGGAACACAATCAACATGGATACCATCCAAAGTACATATGATCAAATCATCAGAGTTATTGGTATGCATTCTAGAGAACAACATATACTTAGATTTACCTGTATTACAATACTAACTCAAGAATGTTTTACTGTAATACAATGAAGGCAGACTGTAGTTCAGATAGAGCCTGGTCAGCCATGGGGGCAATAGCACACACAACATTATCATCTTCATACAAGTGCAGGTTAAATTATTTTACAGCCGATATTGTTAATATAAACAGGAAAAAGTACAGGACCTAGATTCGACCCCTGTGGGACACCTTTTGTAATATCCAGGAAACCTGATTTAACATCATCAATAGATACACATTGAGTTCTATCGGTCAAGTAATTTGTAAACCAGTTACATGCAGCCTGGTCTAGGCCAATTGAGGAAAGCCTCTGAATTAGCAATGAGTGATCAAATGTATCGAAGGCCTTTGACAGGTCAATGAAGAGTGCAGAACAATGTTGCCTTTTATCCATACAGTTAACCACATAATTAACTACAGTGGTTGGTCCTTTAAAAGTTGCAGCACAGCTTGCATGGTGCCGCAGAATTCTATGGCACGTTATTTAAGTGTCAGCCACTGTTACCATTAATGCTTGTTAGTGCTAGTTTGACCACCAGAGGGCATCTTTGAGAAGCATTTGAAAGCCTTCAATAGTGGCTGTAATAGAGAATGTAAAACCTTTTTTGTAAGAACATAGTATATGGGACTGATTTTAAGAAATGTTGCTTCATTCATTTGCTTAATATTATGGTGTTTTTATTCCAAGAAAAACAAAAAACCCTCAGGATTTCCGTTAGGATGGAACGGAAAATATGCCGCTGTACAACATGACGTTCTGGAGGGGATGTGGATGACCACACACCATAGCAATACAGCACTGAGAGCATAACATTTCCACACCCTAATTGTATTATTGTAGTCTAACCAATAACCATTTGACGATAGAATTCTCCCCCTACCCTCCTTCTAGGCAAGTCTATTGTTCTGCTAATAGCCCTGCTAATAGTCATAATGGTGCTGTACAACGTGACCGTGTGTCTTTGAAAGAGTATTTTCCAGTAAGCAACAATTTGTTAACCTTCATTAGCCTACTTTGTTCCAATATTTCTGTCATTCAGTGATATTTATTCCCATAGTAATTCGTTATGGATCCATGAGGAAATAAACATCTGCATTTTGAAAGAGTATTTGTATCATTATTTTATTAATGAAAGCATAAAGAAATACAGTACTGTACAGTATCTGCTTTATCTGACATTTTGCGATTGCATGATGTTACGTACGCCTCTTGGAGGAGGGAACGCAACACCCCGCTACATCTCAACTCCCCGCAGAGTGAAAAAGTATGTGATCGTAGGTGCGGGGATGGACGACAGAGGCAGAGAAAAATACAGTTTACAGGGAATTTATTATTCCTTAACACGGTAATATGGGGAAAAGTGGGTTGATGGAACCAAACTTCAAAGTGTTTCCTTTCAAATGGTACCAAGAATATGCATATTCTCGCTACAGGCAGTTAGATTTGGGTATGTGATTTTAGGCGAAAATTGGAAAAAAAGGGCAGATCCTTAAGTTAAGCACTCGGATATAGTATCAATAACATCAGTTATGGCAGCAGGGGGGCGGTAAATCCCAGCAACATATAAATGTGCATTCTGGTTTATGGACGTATCTACAACCAGGAGCTCAAATGTCTTGGTTATGTTGTGACCTAATCTTGGTTCTTAGTGTTTAAGTTTATAATTACGTGGACAGACAGTCTTATCTTATTTACAGAGATACTGGGGGAAGTTGTTTTGCTTTAAGTTGGTTCTTATTAAAATGTTTAGAGCATTTTCAAAATAATACATTTTATCAAGAGGCTGTTTAGGCAAAAAGATACACTCTGCGTGTGTGTTCACAAGTGTGTGTGTTCGTGCGTGCAGACGTGCATCAGAGTGTGTGATAATGAGACATTTTTGTATGTTTCCCCCTGAGAATTACGTTCAACATTCTAGAAAGAAAGAAGTGATTAATTAAGGATCCGCCCCTTTTTTTTACATTTTTGCCTAAAATGACATACTCAAATCTAACTGCCTGTAGCTCAGGACCTGAAGCATGGATATATCCATTCTTGATACCATTTGAAAGGAAACACTTTGAAGCTTGTGGAAATGTGAAACTAATGTAGGAGAATATAACACGTTAGGTCTGGTAAAAGATAATACAAAGAAAAAAACAATTGTTTTGTATTTTTTTGTACCATCATATTTGAAATGCAAGAAAAAGTCCACAATGTATTATTCCAGCCCAAGCGCAATTCAGATTTTGGCCTCTAGATGGTAGCAGTGTATGTGCAAAGTTTTAGACTGATCTAATGAACCATTGCAATTATGTTAAACAGTAGCATGGTATTGTTTCACTGTAATAGCTACTGTAAATTGGATAGTGCAGTTAGATTAACAGGAATTTAACCTCTCTGGGCTATGTGGGACGATTTCGTCCCACCTACGTAACAGCCACTTCAATCCAGTGGCGCAATTTTTGAATCGTTAGAAATGCTATAACTTCAATTTCTCAAACATATGACTATTTCACAGCTATTTAAAGACAAGAATCTCGTTAATCTAACCCCACTGTCCGATTTCAAAAAGGCTTTACAACAAAAGCAAAACATTAGATTATGTCAGCAGAGTACCCAGCCAGAAATAATCACACAGCCATTTTTCAAGCTAGCATATCATGTCACATAAACCCAAACCATATCTAAATGCAGCACTAACCTTTGATGATCTTCATCAGATGACACACCTAGGACATTGTGTTATACAATACATGCATGTCTGTTCAATCAAGTTCATATTTATATCAAAAACCAGCTTTTTACATTAGCATGTGACGTTCAGAACTAGCATTCCCACCGAACACTTCCGGTGATTTTACTAAATTACTCACGATAAACGTTCACAAAAAGCATAACAATTATTTTAAGAATTATAGATACATTACCCCTCTATGCACTCGATATGTCCGATTTTAAAATAGCTTTTCGGATGAAGCACATTTTGCAATAATCTAAGTACATAGCCCGGCATTACAGGGCTAGCTATTTAGATACCCACCCAGTTCAGCCTCCACCAAAATCACATTTCCTATAAGAAAAATGTTCTTACCTTGCTTGTTCTTCATCAGAATACACTGCCAGGACTTCTACTTCAATAACAAATGTTGGTTTGGTCCCAAATAATCCATCGTTATATTCCAACAGCGACGTTTTGTTCGTGAGTTCTAGAATGCTTCTTCGCGGTGTCGCGCATGGCGCATTGGCGTGTCAAAAATGTCTAAATATTCCATTACCGTACTTCGAAGCATGTCAACCGCTGTTTAAAACCAATTTTTATGCCATTTATGTCGTAGAGAAGTGTTAATATTCCGACCGGGAGTATGCATTGAGCCTAAACAGCCGAATAAAATTTCTCCTCAGAAGCGACTCATGCACGCGCATCATTGAAAGGTCCTCCGAGCATCCACTTACAAAAGGCGATAATATATTTCAACCTGAGGTTCCCTCGTAAACCTTCAGTTATTTCGCGGGCTCTGAGAGCCTATTGGAGCCCTGGGAATTGTCACGTTACAGCTAAGATCCTTACTTTTCAATAAAAAGAGGTAAGACGCACGACTCCTTGTCAGACAGGGTACTTCCTGCTTGAAGCCTTGTCAGGTTTTTGCCTGCCATAGGAGTTCTGTTATACTCACAGACACCATTCAAACAGTTTTAGAAAATTCAGAGTGTTTTCTATCCAAACCTGAACAATAATATGCATATTCTAGCTTCTGAGTTGGTGTAGGAGGCAGTTAAAAATGGGAACATATTTTTTCCAAAATTCTCAATACTGCCCCCTATACCAAACAGGTTAAGCTTTCTGCCAATATCAGATACATCTATGTCCTTGGAAAATGTTTCTTGTTTCTTACAACCTCATGCTAATCGCATTAACGCACATTAGCTCAACCGTCCCGTGGGTGGGACACCGATCTGTAGAGATCCTTAACCTCTCTAGGGTATGTGGGACGACCTACTCAACAGCCAGTGGAATCCCGTGGCGCGATATTCAAATACCTTAGAAATACTATTACTTCAATTTCTCAAACATATGACTATTTTACACCATTTTAAAGACAAGACTCTCGTTAATCTAACCACACTGTCCGATTTCAAAAAGGCTTTACAACGAAAGCAAAACATTAGATTATGTCAGCAGAGTACCCAGCCAGAAATAATCAGACACCCATTTTTCAAGCTAGCATATAATGTCACATAAACCCAAACCACAGCTAAATGCAGCACTAACCTTTGATGATCTTCATCAGATGACACTCCTAGGACATTATGTTATACAATACATGCATGTTTTGTTCAATCAAGTTCATATTTATATCAAAAACCAGCTTTTTACATTAGCATGTGACGTTCAGAACTAGCATACCCACCGCAAACTTCCGGTGAATTTACTAAATTACTCACGATAAACATTCACAAAAAACATAACAATTATTTTAAGAATTACAGATACAGAACTCCTTTATGCAATCGCTATGTCCGATTTTAAAATAGCTTTTCGGCAAAAGCACATTTTGCAATATTCTGAGTAGATAGCCCAGCCATCATGGCTAGCTATTTTGAACCCCACCAAGTTTGGCCCTCACCAAACTCCGATTTACTATTAGAAAAATGTGATTACCTTTGCTGTTCTTCGTCAGAATGCACTCCCAGGACTTCTACTTCAATAACAAATGTTGGTTTGGTTCAAAATAATCCATAGTTATGTTCAAATATCCTCTGTTTTGTTCGTGCGTTCAAGACACTATCCAAAGGGTGACGAATGGTGACGTGCCCGACGCGCTTCGTGACAACAAGAAAATTCTAAATATTCCATTACCGTACTTCGAAGCATGTCAACCGCTGTTTAACCTCTCTGGCGCATGTGGGACGAACTCGTCCCACCTACGTAACAGCCACTGAAATCCAGTGGCGCGATTTTTGAATCGTTAGAAATTCTATTACTTCAATTTCTCAAACATATGACTATTTTACAGCTATTTAAAGACAAGAATCTCTTTAATCTAACCCCACTGTCCGATTTCAAAAAGGCTTTACAACGAAAGCAAAACATTAGATTATGTCAGCAGAGTGCCCAGCCAGAAATAATCAGACACCCATTTTTCAAGCTAGCATATAATGTCACAAAAACCCAAACCACAGCTAAATGCAGCACTAACCTTTTATGATCTTCATCAGATGACACACCTAGGACATTGTGTTATACAATACATGCATGTCTGTTCAATCAAGTTCATATTTATATAAAAAAAAAAGCTTTTTACATTAGCATGTGACGTTCAGAACTAGCATAACCCCCGCAAACTTCCGGGGAATTTACTAACAGTTTGCTAAATTACTCACAATAAACGTTCACAAAAAGCATAACAATTATTTTAAGAATTATAGATACATTACTCCTCTATGCACTCGATATGTCCGATTTTAAAATAGCTTTTCGGATGAAGCACATTTTGCAATAATCTAAGTACATAGCCTGGCATCACAGGGCTAGCTATTTAGACACCCACCTAGGTCAGCCTCCACCAAAATCACATTTCCTATAAGAAAAATGTTCTTACCTTGCTTGTTCTTCGTCAGAATACACTGCCAGGACTTCTACTTCAATAACAAATGTTGGTTTGGTCCCAAATAATCCATCGTTATATCCAAACAGCGACGTTTTGTTCGTGAGTTCTAGACACTATCAGAATGCTTCATCACGGTCTTGCTCATGGCGCATTGGCGTGACAAAAAATGTCTAAATATTCCATTACCGTACTTCGAAGCATGTCAACCGCTGTTTAAAACCAATTTTTATGCCATTTCTCTCGTAGAAAAGGGATAATATTCCGACCGGGAATATGCATTGAGCCTAAACAGCCGAATTAAATTTCTCCTCAGGAGCGAATCGTGCACGCGCCTCATTCAAAGGTCCTCTGAGCCGCCACTTACCAAAGCCGATAATGTGTTTCAGCCTGAGGCTCCCTCGTCAACCTTCAGGTATTTCCCGGGTTCTGAGAGCCTATCGGAGCCCTGGGAATTGTCACGTTACAGCTAAGATCCTTACTTTTCAATAAACAGATGCAAGACACACGACTCCTTGTCAGACAGGGTACTTCCTGCTTGAAACCTTGTCAGGTTTTTGCCTGCCATAGGAGTTCTGTTATACTCACAGACACCATTCAAACAGTTTTAGAAAATTCAGAGTGTTTTCTATCCAAACCTGAACAATAATATGCATATTCTAGCTTCTGAGTTGGTGTAGGAGGCAGTTAAAAATGGGCACATATTTTTTCCAAAATTCTCAATACTGCCCCCTATCCCCAACAGGTTAAAATCAATTTTTATGCCATTTTTCTCGTAAAAAAGCGATAATATTCAGACCGGGAAACCCTGTTTTCGTTCAAAGACGAAAAAATAAAAACATGGTGTCGCCTCGTGCACGCGCCACAGTCTCATTGTTCTCTGATCGACCACTATCCAAATGCGCTACTGTTTTTCAGCCAGGGGCTCCAAAGGCATCATTCACCGTTTTGCCGCCTTCTGAGAGCCTATGGGAGCCGTAGGAAGTGTCACATTACAGCAGAGATCCTCAGTTTTCAATTAAGAGAGTGTAGAAGGCCAAGAAATGGTCAAAGAGGGCACTTCCTGTAAGGAATCTTCTCAGGTTTTGGCCTGCCAAATGAGTTCTGTTATACTCACAGACACCATTCAAACAGTTTTAGAAACTTTGGAGTGTTTTCTATCCAAAGCTAATAATTATATGCATATTCTAGTTTCTGGGCAGTAGTAATAACCAGATTAAATCAGGTACGTTTTTTATCCGGCCGTGCAAATACTTCCCCCTACCCTAGAGAGGTTAAGAGGTTTAAAAATGTTTTCCTGTGTTCAGTTGTTGATGTCTTTCTCTTCCATTCTTCCATCATATTCTTCCATCTGCCTCTCTTCCCTCTCCTCCTGTCTGTTCCCTCTCCACCTGTCTCTCTTCCCTCTCCTCCTGTCTGTTCCCTCTCCACCTGTCTCTCTTCCCTCTCCTCCTGTCTGTTCCCTCTCCACCTGTCTCTCTTCCCTCTCCCCCTCTCTGTTCCTTCTCCTGTCTCTGTTCCCTCTCCTCTGGTCTCTATTCCCCTGTCCTCCTGCCTCTCTCCTCCTCATATGTTGAGATGGTACTGAAGTAATGCATTCTGTTATCCCTAAGACACTGTTGGCTGTGTGACATGACACCTGTGTGACATGGGCTTGCTCCTACCTATCTTTCCGATTTGGTCCTGCAGTACATACTTACACGTACGCTACGGTCACAAGACGCAGGCCTCCTAATTGTCCCTAGAATTTCTAAGCAAACGGCTGGAGGTAGGGCTTTCTCCTATAGAGCTCCATTTTTATGGAATGGTCTGCCTACCCATGTGAGAGACGCAGACTCAGTCTCAACCTTTAAGTCTTTACTGAAGACTTATCTCTTCAGTAGGTCCTATGATTAAGTATAGTCTGGCCCAGGAGTGTGAAGGTGAACGGAAAGGCTGGAGCAACGAACCGCCCTTGCTGTCTCTGCCTTGTCGGTTCCCCTCTTCCCACTGGGATTCTCTGACTCTAACCCTTTTACAGGGGCTGAGTCACTGACTTACTGGTGTTCTTCCATGCCGTCCATGGGAGGGGTGCGTCACTTGAGTAGGTTGAGCCACTGACGTGGTCTTCCTGTCTGGGTTGGCGCCCCCCCCTTGGGTTGTGCCATGGCGGAGATCTTTGTGGGCTATACTCGGCCTTGTCTTCGGACGGTAAGTTGGTGGTTGTAGATATCCCTCTAGTGGTGTGGGGGCTGTGCTTTGGCAAAGTGGGTGGGGTTATATCCTGCCTGTTTGGCCCTGTCCGGGGGTATCATCGGATGGGGCCACAGTGTCTTCTGATCCCTCCTGTCTCAGCCTCCAGTATTTATGCTGCAGTAGTTTATGTGTCGGGGGGCTAGGGTCAGTCTGTTACATCTGGAGTATTCTCTTGTCTTATCCGGTGTCCTGTGTGAATGTAAATATGCTCTCTCTAATTCTCTCTTCTCTCTTTCTTTCTTTCTCTCGGAGGACCTGAGCCCTAGGACCATGCCTCAGGACTACCTGGCATGATGACTCCTTGCTGTCCCCAGTCCGCCTGGCCATGCTGCTGCTCCAGTTTCAACTGTTCTGCCTGCGGCTACGGAACCCTGACCTGTTTCACCGGACGTGCTTGTTGCACCCTCGACAATTACTATGATTATTATTATTTGACCATGCTGGTCATTTACGAACATTTTAACATCTTGACCATGTTCTGTTATAATATCCACCCGGCACAGCCAGAAGAGGACTGGCCACCCCTCATAGCCTGGTTCCTCTCTAGGTTTCTTCCTAGGTTTTTGGCCTTTCTCAGGGGTTTTTCCTAGGGAGTTTTTCCCAGCCACCGTGCTTCTTTCACATGCATTGCTTGCTGTTTGGGGTTTTAGGCTGGGTTTCTGTACAGCACTTTGAGATTTCAGCTGATGTACGAAGGGCTATATAAATAAATTTGATTTGATTTGATTTGATTTTGACCTGTGTCCCTGCCACCGTTCACTGTCATACATCAAGTGACAGATTATACAAGATTATACTATATGTAACAGATTATAATCTGACTAAGAAGATGTTGTTGAGTTGTAGCAGAGCAGAGCAGACGTAATCTGACAGACGGTTTTAATCTGAAGAAACCAAATGTTGAAACTGTTTGTAGACCTCTCAGGTTATCTGCATAGACAAAGTGCTGTGGGTGTGCGTGGGTGTGTGTGTGGGTCTGGGTGTGTGTGCATGTGTGCACGTGCATTTTAAATGTTTTTGTTCTATGAAGTTTTTGTGGCACGGAGAATTATCATTATTCTGTTTTTGTGTATTGTGCGTTCACAGTTTGTGTGTGTTGTGTGTGTTGTGTTTGTGTGCGTGTCTCTGTGATGATTAATCTCTCCAGGGAAATCTGTCTGGGGCACAACTCCCTGACTCCAGTGCTACAGTATTACCAGTTCACCGTTTCCTCCCTCCCAACAACTGCTAAACCGGTTTACAGATTCATCACTGGTGAAGGCCTGACTGCCTCTCTGCGACCGTTCGGAGCTGAGCCCCGCAAGCATGACAAGACGATTTTACACACACACTCACACACACACCACTCTGATATTTTTAGCCCACCGTATGCGTGTAACCACGTTAATCAAACACTTCCTCAATGTTTCTTATTCACTTACTTCTCCAGACTGGATTCAGCCCCCCATCTCACAAAGACTGGCTTCAGTCCTCCCACCTCACAGAGACTGGCTTCAGCCTCCCACCTCACAGAGACTGGCTTCAGCCTCCCACCTCACAGAGACTGGCTTCAGTCCCCCACCTCACAGAGACTGGCTTCAGCCTCCCACCTCACAGAGACTGGCTTCAGCCTCCCACCTCACGGAGACTGGCTTCATCCTCCCATCTCACAGAGACTGGGTTCAGTCCTTCCACCTCCCAGAGACTGGGTTCTGTCCTTCCACCTCCCAGAGACTGGCTTCATCCTTCCACCTCACAGAGACTGGCTTCAGCCCCCCACCTCACAGAGACTGGCTTCAGTCCTTCCACCTCACAGAGACTGGCTTCAGTCCTTCCACTTCACAGAGACTGGCTTCAGTACTTCCACCTCACAGAGACTGGCTTCAGCCCCCCACCTCACAGAGACTGGCTTCAGTCCTCCCACCTCAAGGAGACTGGCTTCATCCTCCCACCTCTCGGAGACTGGTTTCAGTCCTTCCATCTCACAGAGATTGGCTTCAGCCCCCCATCTCACAGAGACTGGCTTCAGTCCTTCCACCATACAGAGACTGGCTTCAGCCTCCCACCTCACAGAGACTGGCTTCATCCTTCCACCTCACAGAGACTGATTTCAGTCCTTCCACCTAACAGAGACTGGCTTCAGTCCTTCCACCTCACAGAGACTGGCTTCAGTACTTCCACCTCACAGAGACTGGCTTCAGCCTCCCACCTCACAGAGACTGGCATCAGCCCCCCATCTCACAGAGATTGGCTCAGCCCCCCATCTCACAGAGACTGGGTTCAGTCCTTCCACCTCCCAGAGACTGGGTTCTGTCCTTCCACCTCCCAGAGACTGGCTTCATCCTTCCACCTCACAGAGACTGGCTTCAGTCCTTCCACCTCACAGAGACTGGCTTCAGTCCTTCCACCTCACAGAGACTGGCTTCAGTCCTTCCACTTCACAGAGACTGGCTTCAGTACTTCCACCTCACAGAGACTGGCTTCAGCCCCCCACCTCACAGAGACTGGCTTCAGTCCTCCCACCTCACAGAGACTGGCTTCAGTCCTCCCACCTCATAGAGACTGGCTTCAGTCCCCCACCTCACAGAGACTGGCTTCAGTCCCCTACCTCACAGAGACTGGCTTCAGTCCCCCACCTCACAGAGACTGGCTTCAGTCTCCCACCTCACAGAGATTGGCTTCAGCCTCCCACCTCACAGAGACTGGCTTCAGCCTCCCACCTCACAGAGACTGGCTTCAGCCTCCCACCTCACGGAGACTGGCTTCAGCCTCCCACCTCACAGAGACTGGCTTCAGCCTCCCACCTCACAGAGACTGGCTTCAGCCTCCCACCTCACAGAGACTGGCATCAGCCTCCCACCTCACAGAGACTGGCATCAGCCCCCCATCTCACAGAGATTGGCTTCAGCCCCCCATCTCACAGAGACTGGGTTCAGTCCTTCCACCTCACAGAGACTGGCTTCAGTCCTCCCACCTCACAGAGACTGGTTTCAGTCCTTCCACCTCACAGAGGTTGGCTTCAGCCTCCCACCTCACAGAGACTGGCTTCAGCCTCCCACCTCACAGAGACTGGCTTCAGCCTCCCACCTCACGGAGACTGGCTTCAGCCTCCCACCTCACAGAGACTGGCTTCAGCCTCCCACCTCACAGAGACTGGCTTCAGCCTCCCACCTCACAGAGACTGGCATCAGCCTCCCACCTCACAGAGACTGGCATCAGCCCCCCATCTCACAGAGATTGGCTTCAGCCCCCCATCTCACAGAGACTGGGTTCAGTCCTTCCACCTCACAGAGACTGGCTTCAGCCTCCCACCTCACAGAGACTGGTTTCAGTCCTTCCACCTCACGGAGACTGGCTTCAGCCTCCCACCTCACAGAGACTGGCTTCAGCCTCCCACCTCACAGAGACTGGCTTCAGCCTCCCACCTCACAGAGACTGGCATCAGCCTCCCAACTCACAGAGACTGGCATCAGCCCCCCATCTCACAGAGATTGGCTTCAGCCCCCCATCTCACAGAGACTGGGTTCAGTCCTTCCACCTCACAGAGACTGGTTTCAGTCCTTCCACCTCACAGAGACTGGTTTCAGTCCTTCCACCTCACAGAGACTGGTTTCAGTCCTCCCACCAGTCGCATCTGCTACTACCCACACTGCAGTACTGTGCCTTTGTTTGAGGTATATATGTACGTTTAGTGGCCTGGATTCAGAACGGCAATAGGAAACAAAAGCAGGAGTTTTAGGACTGAAATTGTTCTCTTACTTACTAGTACCCATAGTACAAATCATTGTTGTGTTCGAGACCACCTAAAACAAGACTGAGTCAAGACCAAGACCAGAGCAAATCAATACCGGAACCGGGGCGAAGGCGGGGCGAGTCCGAGTCAAGACCGAGACTAGAACATTGCAAGCCCAATTCAAGACCATGACTGTAATTTTGTCAAATCGTCACGATAATAGTTCAAAATGTCCAGTATTTCTGTGTTCATATTTCAGAAGAACATATGGATTCTTTAGACATTTAGAATGGTGTACAGAATGCATACTGAGGGTAAATAGAGAGCCACTATAAATGATCACTAACCCAAACAGGTTTACAAATGATCACTAACCCAGACAGGAAAATAAATGATCACAAATCAAACCAGTTAATACATTATCAATAACCCAAACATGTTTATAAATGATCACTAACCCAAACAGGAAAATAAATGATCACAAATCAAACCGGTTAATACATTATCAATAACCCAAACAGGTTTAGAAATTAGCACTAACCCAAACAGGTTTACAAATGATCACTATCCCAAACAGGTTTATAAATGGTCATTAACCAAACAGGTTTACAAATGATCACTAACCCAAACAGGTTTATAATTGATCATTATCCCAAACAGGTTTATAACTGATCACTTTCCCGAACAGGTTTATAAATGATCATTAACCAAACAGGTTTAGAAATGATCATTAACCAAACAGGTTTACAAATGATCACTATCCCAAACAGATTTAGAAATTATCACTGACCCAAACAGGTTTAGAAATGATCACTGACCCAAACAGGTTTAGAGATGATCACTATCCCAAACAGGTTTATAAACGATCACTAACCCAAACAGGTTTATAACTGATCACTTTCCCGAACAGGTTTATAAATGATCATTAACCAAACAGGTTTAGAAATGATCATTAACCAAACAGGTTTACAAATGATCACTAACCCAAACAGGTTTAGAAATGATCACTGACCCAAACAGGTTTAGAAATGATCACTGACCCAAACAGGTTTAGAGATGATCACTAACCCAAACAGGTTTATAAACGATCACTATCCCAAACAGGTTTATAAACGATCAATAACCCAAACAGGTCTATAAATGATGACTAACCCAAACGGGTTTAGAAATGATCACTAAACAAGGTCTATAAATTATAGATAAAAGTATGAAATATGTTACATCTTCCCCCATTCTCCCCTACTAGCAGAGCAAGGAGGGTATGTGGGATAAAATCGTCTGAAACATACATGAGAGCACCAGCTGTTCCGGAAGACTGTGTGATCACGCTCTCTGCAGCCGATGTGAGTAAGACCTTTAACCTCTCTGGGCCAGTGTGACGCTTGCGTCCCACCTACTCAACAGCCAGTGGAATCCCGTGGCGCGTTATTCAAATACCTTAGAAATGCTATTACCTCAATTTCTAAAACATATGACTATTTTACACCATTTTAAAGACGACTCTCGTTAATCTAACCACACTGTCCGATTTCAAAAAGGCTTTACAACGAAAGCAAAACATTAGATTATGTCAGCAGAGTACCCAGCCAGAAATAATCAGACACCCATTTTTCAAGCTAGCATATAATGTCACATAAACCCAAACCACAGCTAAATGCAGCACTAACCTTTGATGATCTTCATCAGATGACACTCCTAGGACATTATCTAATACAATACATGCATGTTTTGTTCAATCAAGTTCATATTTATATCAAAAACCAGCTTTTTACATTAGCATGTGAGGTTCAGAACTAGCATTCCCACCGAACACTTCCGGTGAATTTACTAAATTTCTCACGATAAACGTTCACAAAAAACATAACAATTATTTTAAGAATTATAGATACAGAACTCCTTTATGCAATCGCTATGTCCGATTTTAAAATAGCTTTTCGGCAAAAGCACATTTTGCAATATTCTGAGTAGATAGCCCAGCCATCATGGCTAGCTATTTTGAACCCCACCAAGTTTGGCCCTCACCAAACTCCGATTTACTATTAGAAAAATGTTATTACCTTTGCTGTTCTTCGTCAGAATGCACTCCCAGGACTTCTACTTCAATAACAAATGTTGGTTTGGTTCAAAATAATCCATAGTTATGTTCAAATATCCTCTGTTTTGTTCGTGCGTTCAAGACACTATCCAAAGGGTGACGAAGGGTGTTTCGTGACAAAAAAATTCTAAATATTCCATTACCGTACTTCGAAGCATGTCAACCGCTGTTTAAAATTAATTTTTATGCGATTTTTCTCGTAAAAAAGCGGTAATATTCCGACCGGGAAACCCTGTTTCAGTTCAAAGACGAAAAAATAAAAACATGGTGTCGCCTCGTGCACGCGCCTCAGTCTCATTGTCCTCTGATCGACCACTATCCAAATGCAATACTGTTTTTCAGCCAGGGGCTCCAAAGGCATCATTCACCGGTTTGCCGCCTTCTGAGAGCCTATGGGAGCCGTAGGAAGTGTCACGTTACAGCAGAGATCCTCAGTTTTCAATAAAGAGAGTGTAGAAGCCCAAGAAATGGTCAGAGACGGCACTTCCTGTAAGGAATCTTCTCAGGTTTTTGCCTGCCATATGAGTTCTGTTATACTCACAGACACATGTTTTACTTTTTTTTTTTTAACTGTTGAGTGTGAAAAACCCAGCAGCGTCGCAGTTCTTTACACAAACCGGTGCGCCTGGCACATGCTGCCATATCCCGTTCAAAGACACTTTAATATTTTGTTATATCTCAATGGTCTCAAGGCTTAAAAATCCTTCTTTAACCTGTCTCCTCCCCTTCATCTACACTGATTGAAGTGTATATCAACAGAAGTAAAGGACAGTAAAGTTACGAGTAAAGTAGGAAGCCCAGGTTTTAATTGGCTATAAGATATAAATGTGCCATGAAAAGACAGTGGATATCTGGCCTGGCTAAGTGACTTCACGCGCTGAATAGGAGCTGATAAGTATTAGATGTTTTTACGCCGCTGGTCTCGGGAAGAAATGATAAGTTGTCATTGTCCGAGACCAACTCAAAAACGATAACAAATGTATCTGACACTGAGACAAGACTGAGTGGTCTGAAGACCGGACTGGAGTACTACAACACTCAGTACAAATACTAGCATACACACCACCTCGCAATACTTGCAGTTCTATGACACACAGTATTGCAAATACTAATACTAGTAGCATATAAAAGCCTCTAAAAGAAATCAGAAATGGTGCATCTCCTTTGACAGAATATATGATAGAGGAAACTATATTACAACATCCAGATTCAACAAGCCAAAGGACGTTTCATCTTCTGACAAAACTCCCCTGTCAAAATAATATTTCAATTTGTCAAACTTACGCTGGGTGCAGTAGTGTATCTCTACTGTATAGAGAATAAAAGGAGAAATCGTTTATTGTATTCTGAAAGTCATTTAAACTTCAAGCCTTTTCGTGTTAAAAGATACAGACCTGATATAGATAAAAGGTTCTGCAGTGTGTGTGTGTGTGTGTGTGTGTGTGTGTGTGTGTGTGTGTGTGTGTGTGTGTGTGTGTGTGTGTGTGTGTGTGTGTGTGTGTGTGTGTGTGTGTGTGTGTGTGTGTGTGTGTGTGTGTGGGGCTCTATAATAGACAGAACAAAGAGGGTTGAGAAAGGGCCATGTCTTCCTGTGTAAACCTGGGGAAACTTTATTAAGCCTTTGTAATAGTGAGACACCAGCAGTGGTGAGGTGTTAACAGTTTTCTGATAGCAGTTTCTGTACTTCTGAAGGCGACAAACGCAGGAAGGGTTAAGTTGCGTTATTTGTGTGTGTGTGTGTGAGAGTTTTAGTTTGTCACCATCACACAGCCACAGTTGAGCTGCAGTTATCAGAGCAGTCGTGACCCCGATCAGAGGCCGTCTCTCTGTAGTCTTATCTTTATGAGGCCTCACTTACACAACACTGTGTGTCTGTTTATGTGTGTCTGTCTGTATGTGTGCGTGCGTGCGTGCGAGAGAAAGAGAGAGAGAGAGACCTTGAGGAATAGAGTTGTGAACTTCCTGTGAAGAATTTTCAAAGGAGATTCTCCGTTGAGTTTGCTTTTTCATCCAAGACTAGGCTAAAACCCTTCATATATACAGTGCATTCAGAAAGTATTCAGACCCCTTGATTTTTTTCACACCTTGTTACTTTACAGCCTTATTCTAGAATGTATTAAATAGTTTTTTTCCCCTCATCAATCTACACACAATACCCATAATGACAAAGAAAAAACAGTTTATTTTTTATTTTTACAAACAGAAATATGACATTTACAAAAGTGTTCAGACCCTTTACTCAGTACTTTGTTGAAGCACCTTTGGCAGCGATAACAGCCTTGCGTCTTCTTGGGTATGACACTACAAACTTGGCACACCTGTATTTGGGAAGTTTCTCCCATTCATCTCTGCAGATCCTCTCAAGTTCTGTCAGGTTGGATGGGGAGCTGTCACGGGTGTCGTAGGGATTGGACCAAAACGCAGCGGGAATATGTATACTCATCTTCTTTTTTATTGAAGAAGGAAAACAAAATAAACACGTACACCAAAAACAACGACGAAACAGTCCTGTAAGACTACTAGGCTATACAAAGAACAACTACCCACAAAAACCCATGAAAAAACACCCCTACTAAATAGGACCGTAAATTAGAGGCAACGAGGAACAGCTGCCTCCAATTGAAGGTCAACCCAATAAACTACACATAGAAATAGAAAGACTAGAACAAACATAGAAATATACTAACATAGAACATAGCCCAACAAACCCCGAAACACTCTAAACAAACACCCCCTGCCACGCCCTGACCAAACTACAATAGCAAACAACCTATTTTACTGGTCAAGACATGACAGTACCCCCCCCCCCCCCAAAGGTGCAGACCCCGGAAGCACCTCACACAAAAAATAAACACAAAAAATAAATAAACCCCAAACCCAAAAATAATCCTAACTAAAGGGAGGGAAGGGAGGGTGGCCACCGTCACCGACGGTTCTTGTGCTACACTCCCCTCCCCAACCTCCTACTACGGAGGTGGCTCAGGCTGCGCCGGTTCCGGGCTGTAGGGCGACTCTGTCGGTTCCAGACTGTGGGCCCTCTCTGTCGGTTCCGGACTGTAGGCCGTCTCTGTCGGTTCCGGACTGTGGGCCGTCTCTGTCGGTTCCGGACTGTGGGCCGTCTCTGTCGGTTCCGGACTGTGGGCCGTCTCTGTCGGCTCCGGACTGTGGGCCGTCTCTGTCGGCTCCGGACTGTGGGCCGTCTCTGCTGGCTCCGGACTGTGGGCCGTCTCTGCAGGCTCCGAACTGTGGGCCATCTCTAGACGGGGCACTGTCGCCGGAAGCTCTGGATGGGGCACTGTTGCCGGACACTCTGGACGGGGCACTGTTGCCGGACACTCTGGACGGGGAATGCGCACTGAAGGCCTGATGCGTGGGACTGGCTTAGGAGGCACCAGACTAGGGACACGCACCACAGGGCTAGTGCGGGGAGCAGGAGCAGGACGAGCTGGACTGGGCTGACGCACTGGAGGCCTGGTGCGTGGGGCTGGTACTGGTACTGGAGGTACCAGACTGGAGACACGCACCCCAAGGTTAGTGCGAGGAGCGGGAACAGGGCGTACTAGACTGGGCTGACGCACTGGAGGCCTGGTGCATGGTGCTGGCTTTGTTGGCGCCAGACTTGAGACACGCACCTCAGGGCTAGTGCGAGGAGCAGGAACTGGATACACCGGCCATGAGTAGGCACTGGAGGTCTGGAGCGCACCTCCTGCAGAACCCGTCCTGGCTGGATGGTAATAGTAGCCCTGCACGAGCGGAGTGCTGGCACAGGGCGAACTGGGCTGTGCAGAGGCCTGATGGCTGCCGTGCGTAGAGCAGGCGTAGGGTAGCCTGGGCCTAGGAGGCGCACTGGTGGCCAGATGTGCTGCGCTGGCATCCTCCTCCCAGGCTGGATGCCCACTCTAGCACGGCACTTGCGAGGGGCTGGGATCGCTCGCACCGGACTGTGCGTGCGCATGGGCGAGATCGTGTGCACTTCCGCATACACCGGCGCTCTCCTCTCCACACGCTCCCCATAATAGCACGGGGAGTTGGCTTAGGTCTACCGCCTGACCTAGCCAATCTTCCCGTGTGCCCCCCCAAAAACAAACCCCGAAACACTCTAAACAAACACCCCCTGCCACGCCCTGACCAAACTACAATAACAAACAACCTATTTTACTGGTCAGGACGTGACAGGAGCGTCGCTGCACAACTATTTTCAGGTCTCTCCAGAGATGTTGGATGTCAGGTCCTGAACGCTCTGGAGCAGGATCTCTCTGTACTTTTTTTCCGTTCATCTTTCCCTCCATCCTGACTAGTCTCCCAGCCCCTGCAGCTAAAAAACATCCCCACAGCATGATGCTGCAACCACCATGCTTCACCATGGTGATGGTGCCAGGTTTCCTCCAGACGTGACGCTTGGCATTCAGGTCAAATAGTTACATCAGACCAGAGAATCATGTTTCTCATGGTCTGAGAGTGCTTTAGGTGCCTTTTGGCAAACTCCAAGCAGGCTGTCATGTACCTTTTTTCCATCTGGCCATTTTACCATAAAGGCCTGATTGGTGGTGCTGAAGAGATGGTTGTCCTTCTGGAAGGTTCTCCCATCTCCACAGAGGAACTCTAGAGCTCTGTCAGAGTGACCATTGGGTTCTTGGTCACCTCCCTGACCAAGGCCCTTCTCCCCCGATTGCTCAGTTTGGCCAGGTGGCCAGCTCTAGAAATAGTCATGGTCGTTCCAAACTTCTTCCATTTAACAATGATAGAGGCCATTGTGTTCTTGGGGACCTTCAATGATGGAGACATTTTTTGGTACCCTTCCCCAGATCTGCGCCTCGACAGAATCCTGTCTTGGAGCTCTACGGACAATTCCTTCAACCTCATGGCTTGGTTTTTACTCTGACATGCACTGTCAACTGTGGGACCTTATATAGACAGGTGTGTGCCTTTCCTAATCATGCCCAATCAATTGAATTGACCACAGGTGGACTCTGATCAAGTTGTAGAAACAAGGATGATCAATGGAAACAGGATGCACCTGAGGTCAATTTCGAGTCTCATAGCAAAGGGTCTAAATTCTTATGTAAATGTTTGCTAGAATTTCAAAAAAATTAGGAAAATGTTTCTTAAGTCCATTTTAGAATAAGGCTGTAATGTTACAAAATGTAGAAAAAGTCAAGGGGTCTATATACTTTCTGAAGGCACTGTGTGTACGTACGTGACTGTGAGTAACACTGTTCTACCACTGATTTAGTTAGCATCTTCAGAGTAACACTGTTCTACACACTGATTTAGTTAGCTTCTTCAGAGTAACACTGTTCTACCACTGATTTAGTTAGCATCTTCAGAGTAACACTGTTCTACACACTGATTTAGTTAGCATCTTCAGAGTAACACTATATGTTGATTAAAATGTCTGTTCCCTTTTGAGATCTTCAAAGAGATCGAGGGAGAGAGGAAGACAGACGGAGATGGGAGAAAGAGAGGCTTTATGAAATGGAGAGAGAGTGATAAGTGACTGTGATGTTTAGTGACGAGGCGTATGTGATGTGTAGTGTAATTGATTGTGTGTATCTACAACACAGTTGGCCAGTGGCACCTTAATTGCGGAGGACAGCTCATTATAATGGCTGGAATGGAATTAGTGGAATGGTATCAAACACATCAAACACATGGTTTACATGTGGTTGATACCACTCCATTAACTCCATTCCAGCAATTATTATGAGCCGTCCTTCCCTCCGCCCCCTCCTGTGGTCTACAGTATGCAGTATGTATCTCTTAGAATGACAGTTTGTCATTAGGTAAGTCGAATAGTACTTATGTCATTATTAGAGGGAGCTAATCATGCTAGCTAGGGGTTAACCTACTGACCTACTAATCATTGTGATGCTGTCATTTATTGAAAGGTTAATTCAAGTGGTAATTATTATATCTATCTAGAGTTGTGTACCTATATAGAGGTGGTGTAGGCAATACCTGCAGATAGGTAGATATCAATCCTTCATCTCCATAACCCCTAATCTGATGCTAATCTAATGCTAATCTCATCCTGATCTGATGCTAATCTGATCCTAATCTGTGTGTGTGTATGTCAAATCAAATTCAGTTTTATTTGTCACTTTCTCTGAATACAGCAGGTGTACTCTTTACAGTAAAATGCTTACTTACAGGCTCTTTCCCAATTATTTAAAATAAGAAAATAAAAACACAAGAGAAAATAAAAAACACAATAATGATGCTACAGCTGTAGGAGCTGCAGGTGTGTGCCTTTCCAAATCATGTCCAATCAATTGAATTTACCACAGGTGGACTCCAATCAAGTTGTAGAAACATCTCAAGGATGATCAATGGAAACAGGATGCACCTGAGCTCAATTTCGAGTCCCATAGCCTGTTATGGATAGGGGGCAGTATTTTCACGGCCGGATAAAAAACGTACCCGATTTAATCTGATTATTACTCCTGCCCAGAAACTAGAATATGCATATAATTATTAGCTTTGGATAGAAAACACTCCAAAGTTTCTAAAACTGTTTGAATGGTGTCTGTGAATATAACAGAACTCATTTGGCAGGCCATAACCTGAGAAGATTCTGTACAGGAAGAACCCTGTCTGACCATTTCTTGGCCTTCTTGATCATCTCTATCCAAAACAGGGGATCTCTGCTGTTACGTGAGACTTCCTACGGCTCCCATAGGCTGTCAGAAGGCGGCAAAAAGCTGAATGGTGGCTTTGCAGGCCCTGGCTGAAAAACATTAGCGCATTTTGATAGTGGTCGATCAGAGAACAGAGATTGGTGCGCGCGTGCACGAGGTGACCCCATGTTTTTATTATTTCGTCTTTGAACTGAAACAGGGTTTCCCGGTCGGAATATTATCGCTTTTTTACGAGAAAAATAGCATAAAAATTGATTTTAAACAGCGGTTGACATGCTTCGAAGTACGGTAATGGAATATTTAGAAATGTTTTGTCACGAAACGCGTCGGGCGCGTAACCCTTCGTCACCCTTGGATAGTGTCTTGAACGCACAAACAAAACGCTGCTATTTGGATATAACTATGGATTATTTTGAACCAAACCAACATTTGTTATTGAAGTAGAAGTCCTGGGAGTGCATTCTGACGAAGAACAGGAAACCTAATCAAACTTTTCTAATAGTAAATCGGAGTTTGGTGAGGGTCAAACTTGGTGGGTGTCAAAATAGCTAGCCTGTGATGGCGTGCTATCTACTCAGAATATTGCAAAATGTGCTTTCACCGAAAAGCTATTTTAAAATCGGACATAGTGATTGCATAAATGAGTTATGTATCTACAATTCTTAAAATAATTGTTATGTTTTTTGTGAACGTTTATCGTGAGTAATTTAGTAAATTCACCGGAAGTGTTCAGTGGGAATGCTAGTTCTGAACGTCACATGCTAATGTAAAAAGCTGGTTTTTGATATAAATTTGAACTTGATTGAACAAAACATGCATGTATTGTATAACATAATGTCCTAGGCGTGTCATCTGATGAAGATCATCAAAGGTTAGTGCTGCATTTAGCTGTGGTTTTGTTTTTTGTGACATTATATGCTAGCTTGAAAAATGGGTGTCTGATTATTTCTGGCTGGGTACTCTGCTGACATAATCTAATGTTTTGCTTTCGCTGTAAAGCCTTTTTGAAATCGGACAGTGTGGTTAGATAAAGGAGAGTCTTGTCTTTAAAATGGTGTAAAATAGTCATATGTTTGAAAAATTGAAGTTTTTGGATTTTTGAGGAATTTGTAATTCGCGCCACGCCTATCATTGGATATTGGTGCAGGTGTTCCGCTAGCGGAACGTCTAGATGTAAGAGGATAGCAAAGGGTCTGAATGCTTATGTAAATAAGGTTTTTCTAGTTTTTAGATTTAACACATTTGCAAACATTTCTAAAAACCTCTTTACACTTTGTCATTATGGGGTATTGTGTGTAGAGTGCTGAAGATTTGTATTTATTTAATCAATTTTAGAATAAGACTGTAACGTAACAACATGTTCAAACAGTCAAGGGGTCTGAATCCTTTCCTAAGGCACTGTACCTTTGTACACCTCCTTGTCTGTATTCCTGCAGAAAACAAAAGTGACCAGTTCAGTCATCTGCACCCAATACAGCTAGCCTTCAACATAATCTTATAGCCTACATATCATTACCTCTTTGTTGATTGATGTCCATTGAATTGTGTCCATTCTCTGTTTTAGAAAGATTTGCAAAAATATGAAAAGACAGATGGTAGCATCCTAAAACAACATCAATTTAGATCATACAAGGAACAAACCTTACCTTAAATTGAGTAGCTCTTTACATGCTTCAGCTAAGTGCCTGCACCTGCTGTCCTTTTAAATTCAAATCCAAATGTTTCAGTTGGGCAGTTAGGTTCCTGCAAGAACCCCCACCAACTAAGGGGTTTCCTCGATGAACCCCACCTCCTATGGGGTTCTTGGAAGAACCCTTTGGAGGACAATTTCAGAGCCAAAACATGTTCTTCTAAGAACTTTGAGGATCTTAGAAGAACCCTTGTTGAACCCCTAATTCTTAGTGTGGATTCTGGTCTTTGTGGTTGAATCTGTGTTTTAAATGACCTGTTCGACTGAGCGACCTTACATATAATTGTAACTCTACCTACATACATATTACCTCAATTACCTCGACACCGATACCCCTGTATATAGCCCCGCTATTGTTATTTGCTGCTGCTCTTTACTTATTTCTTATTCTTATCTCTTACTTTACATTTTTTGTGTCTTTTCTTAAAACTTAATTGTTGGTTAAGTGCTTATAAGTAAGCATTTCACTGTAAGGTTGCCTGTTTTATACCTGTTGTATTCGGTGTGTGTGACAAATACGATTTGATTTGATTATGTTAAAATCATTTTTACTCCTGAATTTATTTAGGCTTGCCATAACAAATGGGTTGAATACGTATTGACTCAAGATATTTCAGCTTTTCATTTTTTATTTGTTTGTCTTTTGGGGTATTATGTTTAGACCAGTGACCAGTGACAAAACATCTAAATGTAATCCATTTTAAATTCAGGCTGTAACAACAAAATGCGGAGAAGTCAATATTTTCTGAAGGCACAGTATGTGTTCATGTCCGTGTGTTTCCTATTGAGAGGTAATCCCTGTAAACAGGAACTGTAGATGAAACAGACATACCTACAGATATCATCCTTCATCTCCATAACCGCAAATTTAGGTCTCTATTCAATCTGTACAGCGTGACTGAAATTTAAAGGCAATGTTCCCACATTAGCGGAGACTGCCTTCACCGTAAACTCTGCATATGTCGGCTCAATGGGAAATGACCTTTACATTTCTATTGCCCAATCTGTACCACAATCTGTATCGCAATCTGTATCACAATCTGTAAGGCAATCTGTACAGCAGTCTGTACAGCAATCTGTACTGCAATCTGTACCGCAATCTGTACCTCAATCTGTAACTCAATCTGTAAGGCCATCTGTAAGGCCATCTGTACCGCAATCTGTGCCTCAATCTGTAAGGCCATCTGTAAGGACATCTGTAAGGACATCTGTAAGGACATCTGTAAGGCCATCTGTACCGCAATCTGTACCGCCATCTGTACAGCCATCTGTAAGGCCATATGTAAGGCCATCTGTAAGGCCATCTGTAAGGCAATCCGTAAGGCAATCCGTAGCGCAATCTGTAACTCTTCACATATACAGATTGAATACAGCCCCTAATCTCATCATAATCTGATCACACACTAAATCTAAATTTGTCCCCAAAACACACACTCACACACACACACACATACACACACCCTGCAACCCCACCAGGGATAACCACACAGGAAGTATCTTTGTACTCCCTAAAGATGATCATGCTGCTGAAACTCCTCAGAGATGTTAATAAGTCTATGTTCCATTCAACATGCCATACAAATAAAGACATTTTAAATATATGAAGAGTATCTTGGTCCTCCTTTCTTTTTTGACGACCAATGTTTACCCAGTTTACCAAAGAGCACCTTATACCTACAAATACCTACTGCTGTGTACCCTAGCATACCTACTATTTATAAATACCAACTATTGTGTACCCTAACAGAGATCTACTGTTTATAAATACCTACTATTGTAACCCAGCAGACCTACTGTTTATAAATATCATATTATTGTGTAACCCAGCAGACCTACTGTTTATAAATACCTCTTATTGTGTAACCCAGCAGACCTACTGTTAATAAATACCTATTATTGTGTAACCCAGCAGACCTACTGTTTATAAATACCTCTTATTGTGTAACCCAGCAGACCTACTGTTTATAAATACCTATTATTGTGTAACCCAGCAGACCTACTGTTTATAAATACCTATTATTGTGTAACCCAGCAGACCCATTGTTTATAAATACCTTTATTGTGTAACCCAGCAGACCTACTGTTTATAAATACCTATTATTGTGTAACCCAGCAGACCCATTGTTTATAAATACCTTTATTGTGTAACCCAGCAGACCCATTGTTTATAAATACCTCTTATTGTGTAACCCAGCAGACCTACTGTTTATAAATATTTATTATTGTGTAACCCAGCAGACCTACCCTAGCAGCGCTTGCCTTCCTTTGTTTTTCTGGGTGTTTTGTTGTGGTAGAGAAACGATCACCCACATGATGATAAAAAAACTGACATCCACAGGGGAGAGAAACGATCACCCACAGGGAAGAGAAACTAACACCCACAGGGAAGAGAAACGATCACCCACAGGGGTAGAGAAACTATCACCCACAGGGAAGAGAAACTATCACCCACAGGGAAGAGAAACTATCACCCACAGGGGTAGAGAAACTATCACCCACAGGGAAGAGAAACTATCACCCACAGGGGTAGAGAAACTATCACCCACAGGGAAGAGAAACTATCACCCACAGGGAAGAGAAACTATCACCCACAGGGAAGAGAAACTATCATCCACAGGGGTAGAGAAACTATCACCCACAGGGAAGAGAAACTATCACCCACAGGGAAGAGAAACTAACACCCACAGGGAAGAGAAACTATCATCCACAGGGGTAGAGAAACTATCACCCACAGGGGTAGAGAAACTATCACCCACAGGGGTAGAGAAACGATCACCCACAGGGGAAGAGAAACGATCACCCACAGGGGTAGAGAAACTATCACCCACAGGGGTAGAGAAACTATCACCCACAGGGGTAGAGAAACGATCACCCACAGGGGAAGAGAAATTATCATCCACGGGGTAGAGTAACTAACACCCACAGGGGTAGAGAAACTAACACCCACAGGGGTAGAGAAACTATCACCCACAGGGGTAGATAAACTATCACCCACAGGGGTAGATAAACTATCACCCACAGGGGTAGACAAACTATCACCCACAGGGGTAGAGAAACTATCACCCACAGGGGTAGAGAAACTATCACCCACAGGGGTAGAGAAACTATCACCCACAGGGGTAGAGAAACTAACACCCACAGGGAAGAGAAACTATCATCCACAGGGGTAGAGAAACTAACACCCACAGGGAAGAGAAACTATCATCCACAGGGGTAGATAAACTAACACCCACAGGGAAGAGAAACTATCACCCACAGGGGTAGAGAAACTAACACCCACAGGGAAGAGAAACTATCATCCACAGGGGTAGATAAACTAACACCCACAGGGAAGAGAAACTATCATCCACAGGGGTAGAGAAACTATCACCCACAGGGGTAGAGAAACTATCACCCACAGGGGTAGAGAAACGATCACCCACAGGGGAAGAGAAACGATCACCCACAGGGGTAGAGAAACTATCACCCACAGGGGTAGAGAAACTATCACCCACAGGGGTAGAGAAACGATCACCCACAGGGGAAGAGAAATTATCATCCACGGGGTAGAGTAACTAACACCCACAGGGGTAGAGAAACTATTACCCACAGGAGTAGAGAAATTATCACACACAGGGGTAGAGAAACTATCACCCACAGGGGTAGAGAAATTATCACCCACAGGGGTAGAGAAACGATCACCCACAGGGGTAGAGAAACTATCATCCACAGGGGTAGAGAAATTATCACCCACAGGGGCAGAGAAACTATCATCCACAGGGGTAGAGAAATTATCACCCACAGGGGCAGAGAAACTATCATCCACAGGGGTAGAGAAATTATCACCCACAGGGGTAGAGAAACTATCATCCACGGGGTAGAGTAACTGACACCCACAGGGGTAGAGAAACTATCATCCACAGGGGTAGAGAAACTAACACCCACAGGGGTAGAGAAACTATCACCCACAGGGGTAGAGAAACTAACACCCACAGGGGTAGACAAACTATCACCCACAGGGGTAGAGAAACGATCACCCACAGGGGTAGAGAAACTATCATCCACAGGGGTAGAGAAACTAACACCCACAGGGGTAGAGAAACTATCACCCACAGGGGTAGAGAAACTATCACCCACAGGGGTAGAGAAACTAACACCCACAGGGGTAGATAAACTAACACCCACAGGGGTAGAGAAACTATCACCCACAGGGGTAGAGAAACTATCACCCACAGGGGCAGAGAAACTAACACCCACAGGGGCAGAGAAACTATCATCCACGGGGTAGAGTAACTGACACCCACAGGGGTAGAGAAACTATCACCCACAGGGGCAGAGAAACTAACACCCACAGGGGTAGAGAAACTATCACCCACAGGGGTAGATAAACTATCACCCACAGGGGTAGACAAACTATCACCCACAGGGGTAGAGAAACTATCACCCACAGGGGTAGAGAAACTATCACCCACAGGGGTAGAGAAACTATCACCCACAGGGGTAGAGAAACTATCACCCACAGGGGTAGAGAAACGATCACCCACAGGGGAAGAGAAACGATCACCCACAGGGGTAGAGAAACTATCACCCACAGGGGTAGAGAAACTATCACCCACAGGGGTAGAGAAACGATCACCCACAGGGGAAGAGAAATTATCATCCACGGGGTAGAGTAACTAACACCCACAGGGGTAGAGAAACTATTACCCACAGGAGTAGAGAAATTATCACACACAGGGGTAGAGAAACTTACACCCACAGGGGTAGAGAAACTATCACCCACAGGGGTAGAGAAACTTGCACCCACAGGGGTAGAGAAACTATCACCCATAGGAGTAGAGGAACTATCATCCACAGGGATAGAGGAACTATTACCCACACGGGTAGAGAAACTATTACCCACAGGAGTAGAGAAATTATCCCCCACAGGGGTAGAGGAACTATCACCCACAGGGGTAGAGGAACTATCACCCACAGGGGGTAGAGAAACTATCACTCACATGATAAAAAAAACTGACATCCACAGGGGTAGAGAAACTATCACCCACGGGGTAGAGTAACTATCATCCACGGGGTAGAGTAACTAACACCCACAGGGGTAGAGAAACAATCACCCACAGGAGTAGAGGAACTATCACCCACGTTGGTACATTACACGCTCACATCTTCACCCAGGGGGACACATTACAGAGATTGCATGGAGGTAAGTGTATAAATAAGGAATTGCACAGTAGGTGTGTGTTCTGTCTGTCTGTCTGTCTGTCTGCCTGTCTCTGTGTCTGTGCGTGCGTCTATGTCTGTGTTTGTGCACGTGCATGCATCCATCCATATGTGTGTGTGTGTGTGTGTGTGTGTGTGTGTAGAAGTTTATGAGCTTCTTTAAGTTGTAGCTAAAGCGTTGAATCAGCAGTATATTGTATTTGATGTTGCTCCCCTACAGAGCTCACAGCTAAGTGGAAACACTAGTAATTACACTGTTTACACCATCATATTAATTATACTCCCGTGAGAGAGGGTGGGTGTTGTCTGTCTACAGTACATATTCTATCAGGATTTAGAGAGGGACAGAGAGAGAGAGACAGACACGGGGGGGGGGCGGGGGCAGAGAGAGAGGAAAAGAAGGAAGAGAGAGAGAGAAAGAGAAAGGAAGAAAGAAATAGGGCGAGAGACAGCAAGACAGAGAAAGAGACAGATACAGAGAGAGGCGGGGCAGAGAGAGCAAAAGAAAGGGAGAGAGAGAGTGAGAGAAAGAGAGCGGTAGAAAGAGAGATATATGGAGAATCTAATGGAAAATAACAGAAACAACTGCAATCAATAAAGCAGAGTGCAATCAGCAGGCCAATGTGGCAGCAGGTAGCCTGGTGGTTAGAGCTCTGGGCCAGTAACCAAAATGTTGCTTCTTCGGGCCGACAAGGTGAAAATTGTACCCTTGAGCAAGGCACTTAATTCTTAATTTGCTCCAGGAGCGGATTACTACTATGGCTGACTGTGTAAAACAACACATTTTACTGCACTTATTTGGTGTATGTTTGCATTTATATTTTGTTTAGTATATATTGTGAAAACATATACATTGCATTTGGAAAGTATTTAGCCCCCTTGACTTTTACACATTTTGTTACGTTACAGCCTTATTCTAAAATGGCTTAAATTGCCCCCCCCCTCCATCAATCAACACACAATACCCTATAACCTATAATGACAAAGCAAAAAAAGCTTTTTATACATTTTAGCAAATGTATTACAAATAAAAAAAATGTATATCACATTTGTATAAGTATTCAGACCCTTTACTCAGTACATCGTTGAAGCACCTTTGGCAGCGATTAAAGCATCAAGCCTTCTTGGGTATGATGCTACAAGTTTGGCAGACCTGTATTTGGGGAGTTTCTCCCATTCTTCTATGCAGATCCTCTCAAGCTCTGTCTAGTTGGATGAGGAGCGTCACTGCACAGCTATTTTCAGGTCTTTCCAAAGATGTTCGATTGGGTTCAATCCTGCGCTATGGCTGGGCCACTCAAGGACATTCAGAGACTTGTCCTGAAGCCACTCCTGCGTTGTCTTGGCTGTTTGGTTAGGGTCTCTGTCCTGTTGGAAGGTGAACCTTTTCCCCAGTCTGAGGTCCTGAGCGCTTAGGAGCAGGTTTTCACAAAGGATCTCTCTGTACTTTTCTCCGTTCATCTTTCCCTCGATCCTGACTAGTTTCCCAG
The DNA here is from genome assembly GCF_901001165.1 of Salmo trutta. Classification (NCBI taxonomy): domain Eukaryota; kingdom Metazoa; phylum Chordata; class Actinopteri; order Salmoniformes; family Salmonidae; genus Salmo; species Salmo trutta. The sequence continues at coordinate 87,543,534 of NC_042968.1, read as the reverse complement.
TCCCTGCCTCTGAAAAACGTTCCCACAGCATGATGCTGCCACCATCATGCTTCACCGTAGGGATGGTGCCAGGTTTCCTCCAGATGTGACACTTGGCATTCAGGCCAAAGAGTTCAGTCTTGGTTTCATAATACCAGAATCTTGTTTCTCATGATTTGACGGTCCTTTAGGTGCCTTTTGGCAATCTCAAAGCGGGCTGTCATATGCCTTTTACTGAGGAGTGGCTTCCGTCTGGCCACTCTACCATCAAGGCCTGATTGGTGGAGTGCTGCAGAGATTGTTGTCCTTCTGAAATGTTCTCCCATCTCCACAGAGGTACTCTGGAGCTCTTTCGGAGTGACCATCGGGTTCTTGTTCACCTCCTTGTGACCTACCTTTTCCCAGATCTGTGACTCGACACAATCCTGTCTCTTTGCTCTACGAACAATTCCTTCGACCTCATGGCTTTGTTTTTGCTCTCACATGCGCTGAACTATATGTAAATAAGGTATTCCCTCACAGAGTACTGAAAAGGAACAAGGACTTTATCTTGGTACTAGAGCTCAAATCCTTGCCGCTTTTTTGTCTGATTACAAAATATGCCAGTGCTTTTTCAGGATAGCTTTCATTTTCTCAGAACCCTTGGTATACTTAGTGCAAAACAATGTTGCATAGTTTTTCTTCTTTTGTTTAGTTTCTAGCAATTACTCTCTTGGTTTTTGAGATATTTTCATCATTGCAGCATTAAGAGTTTTGTACTTGTAGCCTCTGAATTTATCTGTCATTTTCTTAGCGTTGCTGTCAAAATCTGACTGGTGGCCACAGATTCGTTTAACCCTGCATAACTGGCTATATGGTAGACCATTCTTGAGGGGAAAGGGATGCATACTATCCACACGTAGGAGGGTATTGTGGTCTGTGGGATTTGTGTATACTGTAATTCATCACACTCCTTGATGATCCATAAGTCCTGGTAGTTTATTTTTCTCTCATCAGTCTGCATTGTGAATTTGGGATATTCAGAGCTCTCCTTTAACCTGTCTGGGATAGGGGGCAGTATTTTCACGGCCGGATAAAAAACGTACCCGATTTAAACTGGTTACTACTCTTGCCCAGAAATGAGAATATGCATATTATTAGTATATTTGGATAGAAAACACTCTAAAGTTTCTAAAACTGTTTGAATGGTGTCTGTGAGTATAACAGAACTCATATGGCAGGCAAAAACCTGAGAATATTCCAAGCAGGAAGTGGCCTTTCTGCGAATTTGTAGTCCTTCTGTTGCTTGTCTATCGAAACTACAGTATCTGAGCTGTTACGTGACACTTTCTAAGGCTTCCATTGGCTCTCTAAAGCCTTCAGAAACCGGATTGACGTGTCTCCTGTCTCTGGGCAGAGTACAGCTGCACAGTTTGTCAGTGGACTTCCTGGTGACAGAGAGACTGGAGATGCGTATTCACGAGACCTCGCCATTTTTTCTCTTCCTTTTTGAATGAATACAGCATTGTCCGGTTGGAATATTATTGCTATTTTAAGAGAAATATAGCATAAAAATTGATTTTAAACAGCGTTTGACATGCTTCTAAGTACGGTAATGGAACATTTTGACATTTTTTGTCTGGAAATGCGCTTGCGCGTTACCCTTTGGATAGTGACCTGAACTAGATGCTGTTCTTCCACTAATCTCATTGCAACTCCCCTCCAAATCTCCGACCACTACCTTGTATCCTTTTCCCTCTCGCTCTCATCCAACACTTCTCACTCTGCCCCTACTCGGATGGTATTGCGCCGTCCCAACCTTCGCTCTCTCTCTCTCCCGCTACTCTCTCCTCTTCCATCCTATCATCTCTTCCCTCTGCTCAAACCTTCTCCAACCTATCTCCTGATTCTGCATCCTCAACCCTCCTCTCCTCCCTTTCTGCATCCTTTGATTTTCTCTGTCCCCTATCCTCCAGGCCCGCTCGGTCCTCCGCTCCTGCTCCGTGGCTCGACGACTCACTGCGAGCTCACAGAACAGGGCTCCGGGCAGCCGAGCGGAAATGGAGGAAAACTCGCCTCCCTGCGGACCTGGCATCCTTTCACTCCCTCCTCTCTACATTCTCCTCTTCTGTCTCTGCTGCTAAAGCCACTTTCTACCACTCTAAATTCCAAGCATCTGCCTCTAACCCTAGGAAGCTCTTTGCTACCTTCTCCTCCCTCCTGAATCCTCCTCCCCCTCCCCCCCCCTCCTCCCTCTCTGCGGATGACTTCGTCAACCATTTTGAAAAGAAGGTTGACGATATCCGATCCTCGTTTGCTAAGTCAAACGACACTGCTGGTCCTGCTCACACTGCCCTACCCTGTGCTTTGACCTCTTTCTCCCCTCTCTCTCCAGATGAAATCTTGCGTCTTGTGACGGCCGGCCGCCCAACAACCTGCCCACTTGACCCTATCCCCTCCTCTCTTCTCCAGACCATTTCCGGAGACCTTCTCCCCTACCTCACCTCGCTCATCAACTCATCTTTGACTGCTGGCTACGTCCCTTCCGTCTTCAAGAGAGCGAGAGTTGCACCCCTTCTGAAAAAACCTACACTCGATCCCTCCCATGTCAACTACAGACCAGTATCCCTTCTTTCTTTTCTCTCCAAAACTCTTGAACGTGCCGTCCTTGGCCAGCTCTCCTGCTATCTCTCTCAGAATGACCTTCTTGATCCTAATCAGTCAGGTTTCAAGACTGGGCATTCAACTGAGACTGCTCTTCTCTGTGTCACGGAGGCTCTCCGCACTGCTAAAGCTAACTCTCTCTCCTCTGCTCTCATCCTTCTAGACCTATCTGCTGCCTTTGATACTGTGAACCATCAGATCCTCCTCTCCACCCTCTCCGAGTTGGGCATCTCCGGCGCGGCCCACGCTTGGATTGCGTCCTACCTGACAGGTCGCTCCTACCAGGTGGCGTGGCGAGAATCTGTCTCCGCACCACGCGCTCTCACCACTGGTGTCCCCCAGGGCTCTGTTCTAGGCCCTCTCCTATTCTCGCTATACACCAAGTCACTTGGCTCTGTCATATCCTCACATGGTCTCTCCTATCATTGCTATGCAGACGACACACAATTAATCTTCTCCTTTCCCCCTTCTGATAACCAGGCGGCGAATCGCATCTCTGCATGTCTGGCAGACATATCAGTGTGGATGACGGATCACCACCTCAAGCTGAACCTCGGCAAGACGGAGCTGCTCTTCCTCCCGGGGAAGGACTGCCCGTTCCATGATCTCGCCATCACGGTTGACAACTCCCTTGTGTCCTCCTCCCAGAGTGCTAAGAACCTTGGCGTGATCCTGGACGACACCCTGTCGTTCTCCACTAACATCAAGGCGGTGACCCGATCCTGTAGGTTCATGCTCTACAACATTCGCAGAGTACGACCCTGCCTCACACAGGAAGCGACGCAGGTCCTAATCCAGGCACTTGTCATCTCCCGTCTGGATTACTGCAACTCGCTGTTAGCTGGGCTCCCTGCCTGTGCCATTAAACCCCTACAACTCATCCAGAACGCCGCAGCCCGTCTGGTGTTCAACCTTCCCAAGTTCTCTCACGTCACCCCGCTCCTCCGCTCTCTCCACTGGCTTCCAGTTGAAGCTCGCATCCGCTACAAGACCATGGTGCTTGCCTACGGAGCTGTGAGGGGAATGGCACCTCCATACCTTCAGGCTCTGATCAGGCCCTACACCCAAACAAGGGCACTGCGTTCATCCACCTCTGGCCTGCTGGCCCCCCTACCTCTGAGGAAGCACGGTTCCCGCTCAGCCCAGTCAAAACTGTTCGCTGCTCTGGCACCCCAATGGTGGAACAAGCTCCCTCACGACGCCAGGACAGCGGAGTCAATCACCACCTTCCGGAGACACCTGAAACCCCACCTCTTTAAGGAATACCTGGGATAGGATAAAGTAATCCTTCTAACCCCCCCCCTTAAAAGATTTAGATGCACTATTGTAAAGTGGTTGTTCCACTGGATATCATAAGGTGAATGCACCAATTTGTAAGTCGCTCTGGATAAGAGCGTCTGCTAAATGACTTAAATGTAAATGTAAAATGAATGCACAAACAAAACGGGGATATTTGCACATAACTATGGATTATTTGGAACAAAAACAACATTTCTTGTGGAAGTAGCAGTCCTGGGAGTGCTGGGAGTGCATTCTGACGAAGAACAGCAAAGGTAATACAGCAGCAAAGGTAATACAGCAGCAAGTAGCTGCAGTGTAAAAACAAAGGTAGGGGGGTGTGTCAATGTAAATAGTCCGGGTGGCCATTTGATTAATTGTTCAGCAGTCTTATAGCTGGGGGAAGAAGCTGTTGAGGAGCATTTTGGACCTAAACTTGGCGCTCCGGTACCGCTTGTCATGCGGTAGCAGAGAAAACAGTCGGTGACTCTCTAAACTTGGGTGACTCGAGGGTTTGACAATTTTTGGTCCTTCCTCTGACACAACCTAGTATATACAGTTGAAGTGGGAAGTTTACATACACTTATGTTGGAGTCATTAAAACTCGTTTTTCAACCACTCCACAAATTTCTTGTTAGCGAACTATAGTTTTGGCAAGTCGGTTAGGACATCTACTGTGTGCATGACACAAGTAATTTTTCCTACAATTGTTTACAGTCAGATTATTTCACTTATCGTTCACTGTATCACAATTCCAGTGGGTCAGAAGTTTACATACACTGAGTTGACTGTGCCTTTAAACAGCTTGGGAAATTACAGAAAATGATGTCATGGCTTTAGAAGCTTCTGATAGGCGAATTGACATCATTTGAGTCAATTGGAGGTGTACCTGTGGATGTATTTCAAGGCCTACCTTCAAATTCAGTGCCTCTTTGCTTGACATCATGGGAAAATCAAAAGAAACCAGCCAAGACCTCAGAAAAACAATTGTAGACCTCGACAAGTCTGGTTCATCCTTGGGAGCAATTTCCAAACACCTGAAGGTACCACGTTCATCTACACAAACAATAGTACTTAAGTATTAACACCATGTGACCACACAGACGTCATACCGCTCAGGAAGGAGACGCGTTCTGTCTCCTAGAGATGAACGTACTTTGGTGCGAAAAGTGCAAATCAATCCCAGAACAACAGCAAATGACCTTGTGAAGATGCTGGTGGAAACAGTTACAAATGTATCTATATCCACAGTAAAACGAGTCCAATATTGGCATAACCTGAAAGGCCGCTCAGCAAGGAAGAAGCCACTGCTCCAAAACCGCCATAAAAAAGCCAGATTACAGTTTGCAACTGCACATGGGGACAAAGATCGTACTTTTTGGAAAAATGTCTTCTGGTCTGAAGAAACAAAAATAGAACTGTTTGTCCATAATGACCATCGTTATGTTCGGAGGAAAAAGGGGGAGGCTTGCAAGCCGAAGAACACCATCCCAACCGTGAAGCAAGGGGGTGGCAGGATCATGTTGTGGGGGTGCTTTGCTGCAAGAGGGACTAGTGCACTTCACAAAATAGATTGCATCATGAGGAAGGACAATTGTGTGGATATATTGAAGCAACATCTCAAGACATCAATCACGAAGTTAAAACTTGGTCGCAAATGGGTCTTCCAAATGGACAATGACCCCAAGCATACTTCCAAAGTTGTGGCAAAATGTCTTAAGGACAACAAAGTCAAGGTATTGGAGTGACCATCATAAAGCCCTGATCTCAATCCTATAGAAAATGTGTTGGCAGAACTGAAAAAAATGTGTGCAAGCAAGGAGGCCTACAAACCTGACTCAGTTACACCAGCTCTGTCAGGAGGAATGGGACAAAATTCACCCAATTTATTGTGGGAAGCTTGTGGAAGGCTACCCGAAACGTTTGACTCAAGTTAAACAATTTAAAGGCAATGCTAACAAATACTAATTGAGCGTATGTAAACTTCTGACCCTCTGGGAATGTGATGAAAGAAATAAAAGCTGAAATAAATCATTCTCTCTACTGTTATTCTGACATTTCACATTCTTAAAATTAAGTGGTGATCCTAACTGACCTAAAACAGGGAATTTTTACTGGGATTAAATGTCAGGAATTGTGAAAAACTGAGTTAAATGTATTTGGCTAAGGTGTATGTAAACTGGTCCTGGATTGTAGGAAGCTTGACCCCAGTGATGTGCTGGGCTGTACGCACTACCCTCTGTAGCGCCTTACGGTCAGATGCCGAGCAGTTGCCATACCGGACCGTGATGCAACTGGTCAGGATGCTCTCGGTGGAACTGTAGAACTTTCTGAGGATCTAGGCACCCATGCCAACTCTTTTCAGTCTCCTGAGGGGGAAAGGTGTTGTCGTGCCCTTTTCACGACTGTCTTGGTGTGTTTGAACCATGATGGTTCGTTGGTGATGTGAACACAAAGAAACTTGAAACTCTCGACCCCCTCCACTACAGCCCCGTCAAAGTTAATGGGGGTATGTTCGGCCCAGCTTTTCCTGTAGTCCACGATCAGCTCCTTTGTCTTGCTCACATTGAGGGAGAGGTTGTTGTCCTGGCACCACATTTCCAGGTCTCTGACCTCCTCTCTATAGGCTGTCTCATCGTTGTCGGTGATCAGGCCTTCCACTATTGTGTCGTCAGCAAAGAATTCCTTGAAACCTAGCTGGGAACGGGAAAGACAGCTCTTAAAAACAGACCCCTTCTGACAGGGGCAAATCGTAATGGAATCTAGTCCCCAGGAATAAACTGCTTTGAGCTCATTTCGGGGCTCATATGGACTAGTGAGCTACAGACAGGAATCAGCTATGAATCTCATTAATGAGCCACTTGTGGGGGAGGGGCAGACAAGACATTTGCTCTGACCACCCATTAATCTCAAATTCATGCACCTCTTGCGCTTATTACCTGTGGAAGGCGGGGCTTCTGGCAAAGCATGGATTTCATTGGCTATGCCAGGCGTGACTGTAGGTCAGAGACCGAAGTCGCGAGAGTGCAACCCCATAATATGTTGAACCGAAGTTGACTGACTGAAAGAGAAGGAATCTTGAGCTTGATGAGTCGTTGGTGACTAGAAAAGAAGGAAGTGATGATAGTTTCAGAAATGATGAGCAAGTGTAAGCTATTTGGTTTTGATGAAGGGTTGTGATGAAGTTAAGGATTCAACTGAGTGATAAAAGCATGTTGTTAGAAATCTGTCTTTGTGTCACATGCTCTCCCTATCCTCTCTCCTCTCTCTCTCTGTGCCTCTCTCTCTCTTTCTGTGCATCTCTCTCTCTCTCTGTGTGCCTCTCTCTCTCTCTCTCCTCTCTGCCTCTCTCTCCTCTCTGACTCTCTCTCCTCTCTGCCTCTCTCGCTTTCTCCTCTCTGCCTCTCTTTTTCTCCTCTCTGCCTCTCTCTCTCCTCTCTGCCTCTCTCTCTCCTATATGCCTCTCTCTCTCTCCTCTCTGCCTCTCTCTCTCCTCTCTGCCTCTCTCTCTCTCTCTCTCTCCTCTCTGCCTCTCGCGCTCTCTTTCTCTCCCCTCTCTCTCTCTCTCTCTCTCTCTCTCTCTCTCTCTCTCTCTCTCTCTCTCTCTCTCTCAATTCAATTTCCAATTCAATTCAACTTGCTTTATTGACATGATGTAACAATGTACATATTGCCAAAGCTTATTTTGGATATTTACAAAAAAAAAAAAAAAAAGAGAATCAAAATTGTCAACAGGACAACAGTAACAACAATAACCAAGGGTCAAAATAACCATACATTCAACAATAACAATAAGCATACAGTAGAGTACATGTGGAGGTTGATTGGTCTGTCAGACGCTGTCCCTCATCTTATGGCAGGCAGCAATGTAGTGCGCTGCCAACACACAGCTCTCTGTGTCCTCCCCCAACAGAACGGGTAGCCTATTCTCATCAGAGAGGTCTTTGAAACCTTGAATAAGGGTTTCAAGTTTGGGGAAATGACACTCTAATTGTTTTATATTTTTGACATTTTGTCAGGAATTGCAGCTCCGTCTCAGGTTCTGCTGTTGTGCAGTGGTTGCACAGCCTTTCCTCTACAGGGAGCCAGGTTTTCCTGTGTCTACCCTTCTCAATGGCAAAGGCTGTGCTCACTGAGCCTGTAATTTGTCAAGGTTTTTCTAAGGTTTTGATTAGTAACCATGGTCAAATATTTAGCCAGTGTACTGTCGATTTAGGGCCAGATAGCACTGCATTCTGCTTTGTGTTTGTGCTTGTGTTTCCCAATAAGCAATGTAGTTTTGTTTTTGCTCTCAATGTAGTTTTGTTTTTGCTCTCAATGTAGTTTTGTTTTTGCTCTCAATGTAGTTTTGTTTTTGCTCTCAATGTAGTTTTGTTTTTGCTCTCAATGTAGTTTTGTTTTTGCTCTCTCTCTCTCTCTCTCTCTCTCTCTCTGCTCTCTCTCTCTCTGCTCTCTCTCTCTCTCTCTCTCTCTCTCTCTCTCTGCTCTCTCTGCTCTCTCTCTCTGCTCTCAATTCAATTCAAGGGCTTTATTGGCATGGGAAACATATGTTAACATTGCCAAAGCAAGTGAGGTAGATTATATACAAAAGTGAAATAAACAATAAAAATGAACAGTAAACATTACACTCACAGAAGATCCAAAAGAATAAAGACATTACAAATGTCATTATGTATATATACAGTGTAGTAACAATGCATATTGTTAAAGTACAAAATGGAAAATAAATAAGCATAAAGGTGGGTTTTATTTACAATAGTGTTTGTTCTTCACTGGTTGCCTTTTTCTTGTGGCACCAGGTCACAAATCTTGCTGCTGTGATGGCACACTGTGGAATTTCACCCAGTAGATATGGGAGTTTATCAAAATTGGGTTTGTTTCTGAATTCTTTGTGGATCTGTGTAATCTGAGGGAAATATGTTTCTCTAATATGGTCATATATTGGGCAGGAGGTTAGGTTGTGCAGCTCAGTTTCCAGTGTGCACATAGCCTGTCTTCTCTTGAAAGCCAGGTCTGCCTACGGCGGCCTTTCTCAATAGCAAGGCTATGCTCACTGAGTCTGTATATAGTCGAAGCAGGTATTCTGCCACCGTGTACTCTCTGTTTTTTTGTTAATTCTTTCCAATGTGTTGTTTTCTCTTGATTTGGTTGGTTATGTGGTTGTAGAATTTAACGGCTCTTTTCTGGATATTGATAATTAGCGGGTATCGGACTAATTCTGATCTGCATGCATTATTTGGTGTTCTACGTCGCAGAGGATATTTTTGCAGAATTCTGCATGCAGAGTCTTAATTTGGTGTTTGTCCCATTTTGTGAATTCTTGGTTGGTGAGCGGACCCCAGACCTCACAACTATAAAGGGCAAAGGGTTCTATAACCTCTCTAGGGTAGGTGGGACGAAATCGTCCCGCACTATTCAACAGCCAGTGACACATCAGAGCGCCAACTTTAAAACCACAACATGTCATAATTCAAAGTTCTCAAACATAGGACTATTTTACACCATTTGAAAGATAAGACTCTTGTTAATCTAACCACATTGTCCAATTTCAAAAAGGCTTTACAGCGAAAGCAAAACATTTGATTATGTTAGGAGAGTACCCAGCCAGAAATAACCACACAGCCATTTTTCAAGCAAGCATATATGTCACAAAAACCAAAAACACAGCTAAATGCAGCACTAACCTTTGATGATCTTCATCAGATGACACTCCTAGGACATTATGTTATACAATACATGCATGTTTTGTTCAATCAAGTTCATATTTATATCAAAAACCAGCTTTTTACATTAGCATGTGATGTTCAGAACTAGCAACTAGCATACACACCGCAAACTTCCGGTGAATTTACTTAATTACTCACGATTAACGTTCACAAAATACATAACAATTATTTTAAGAATTATAGATACAGAACTCCTTTATACAATAGCGGTGTCAGATTTTAATATAGCTTTTCGGTGAAAGCACATTTTGCAATATTCTGAGTAGATAGCCCGGCCATCACGGCTAGCTAATTTGACACCCACAAAGTTTGGCCCTCACCAAACTCAGATTTACTATAAGAAAAATTGGATTACCTTTGCTGTTCTTCGTCAGAATGCACTCCCAGGACTTCTACTTCAACAACAAATGTTGTTTTGGTTCGAAATAATCCATAGTTATATTGAAATAGCTCCTTTTTTTTCGTGCGTTCAGGTCAGTATCCGAAGTGTGACGCGCGAGCGCATTTCGTGACAAAAAAAATCAAAATATTCCATTACCGTACTTCGAAGCATGTCAAACACTGTTTAAAATCTATTTTTATGCAATTTTCTCGTAAAATAGCGATAATATTCCAACCGGGCGACGTTGTATCCATTCAAAGAACAAAATGGAGAATTCACATCTCCAGTGTCACTGTCCCCAGGCAGGCCAGTAACAAACTCTGCTGCTGTACTTTGCCCAGAGACTGCAGACATTTCATTACACTTTCTGGCGCCTTCTGAGAGCCAAAGGAAGCCTTAGGAAATGTCACGTTACAGCACAGATGCTGTATTTTCGATAGAGAGGCTACAGAAGGACAATAAATTGTCAGACAGAGCACTTCCTGTATGGAATCTTCTCAGGTTTTGGCCTGCCATATGAGTTCTGTTATACTCACAGACAACATTCAAACAGTTGTAGAAACTTTAGAGTGTTTTCTATCCAAATCTACTAATTATATGCATATTCTAGTTTCTGGGCAGGAGTAGTAACCAGATTAAATTGGGTACGTTTTTTATCCGGCCGTGCAAATACTGCCCCCTAGCCCCAACAGGATAACTGATTCAAGTATTTTTAGCCAGATCCTAATTGGTATGTTGAATTTTATGTTCCTTTTGATGGCATAGAAGGCCCTTCTTGCCTTGTCTCTCAGATCGTTTACAGCTTTGTGGAAGTTACCTGTGGCGCTGATGTTTAGGCCAAGGTATGTATTGTTTTTTTGTGTGCTCTAGGGCAACGGCGTCTAGATGGAATTTCTATTTGTGGTCCTGGCGACTGGACCTTTTTTGGAACATCATTATTTTGGTCTTACTGAGATTTACTGTCAGGGCCCAGGTCTGGCAGAATCTGTGCAGAATATCTCTCTCCCTCTCTCTCTCTCTCTCTCACTCTCTCCTCTCTCTCTTCTCTCCAGACAGGTATCTGTCATGGTAGCTGTCTTCACCCTACAGCAGTGTTATTCTTCTCAATCTTTTTTTCCCTCTCCCTTGTTCCCTTCTCTCCCTATGCTTTAAATGCAAATCTGGATCATTGTAGATTCATGAAATAATGTTCTGAAAAAATTACATTACTTGAGTGTAGGACAAGTACACACACACACACACACACACACACACACACACACACACACACACACACACACACACACACACACACACACACACACACACATGCTGTCCTTGTTGTTTCCTTTGTATAGTTTGTTTGTTTCTGTGATGAGTTATTCTCTATGTGCATGTGTGTGTGTGTGTGTGTGTGTGTGTGTGTGTGTGTGTGTGTATATATATCTATGTGTGTGTGCGCGTCCTTCAAAAGTCAGACAGGCTTGTGTTCCGAGACAGATTTGCAGGACTAAAATCACCTCTCTTGAATATAGTGCCTCTATCACTCTGATCTGTGCCTCTATCACTCTGTTCTGTTCCTCTATCCCTCTGATCTGCTCCTCTATCCCTCTGATCTGTTCCTCTATCACTCTGATCTATTCCTCTATCACTCTGATCTGCTTCTCTATCACTCTGAGCTGCTCCTCTATCCCTCTGATCTGTTCCTCTATCACTCTGATCTGTTCCTCTATCACTCTGATCTGCTCCTCTATCACTCTGATCTATTTCTGTCTCACTCTTTTTTTCTCTCTCAGCATCCCTGCGAAACTCTTTCGACACCTTGTACAGTCCATGCCCCGATGAATTTAGGCTATTGAGGCGTCCCCTTTAGCCTAGTGGTTAGAGTGTTGGGCCAATAACTGGAAGTTCGCTGGATTGAATCCCCGAGCTGGCAAGGTAAAAATCTGTCATTCTGCCCCTGAGCAAGGCAGTTAACTGACTGTTACCCTGGCGCCGAAGATGTGGATGACGATTAAGGCAGCCCCCGCATCTCTCTCATTCAGAGGGGGGTTATGTTAAATGCGGAAGACAAATTTCAGTTGATGTAACGACAGTTGTCATGGAGAGAAGACCAAGACGCAGCAGGTATGTGAATACTCATATTTAATTTCAAATAAGGAGTAAAGCATCCACTTAACAAAAACAATAAAGGTGACAACAGCAACAGTTCTGCAGGCTATGAAACGCAGTGCAAAAACAACCACCCACAACCCCAAAGAAAAACACACACACCTATATAGGACTTCCAATCAAAGGCAACTCAACACACCTGCCTTCAATTGGAAGTCCCAAATCAACAATCAAACATTCACATACACAAAAACTGTCACGTCCTGACCAGTAGAGGGGGTAGTGGGGTCAGGATGTGACAGTACCCCCCCCTCAAGGTGCAGACGCCGGGATGCACCTACAAAAGGAAAACAAGAAAATCCCCAACAAAATGTAACACCTAAACAATAAGGGAGGGAAGGGAGGGTGGCTGCCGTCACCGACGGCACTGTGCTACACCCTCCCTCCCCAACCCACCTATCCTGGAGGTGGCTCAGGTGCAGGACGTGGACCTCGCTCCACCTTCGGCGTCGCCCACTTTGTTGGTGCCGATAGCTGCGCCGGGCAGACGGGCCACTCGGGCTGACCCTGGCAGACGGACCACTCTGGCTGGGTCGGAAGACATGCGGGCCACTCTGGCTGGGTCGGAAGGCATGCGGGCCACTCTGGCTGGGCCGGAAGGCATGCGGGCCACTCTGGCTGGGCCGGAAGGCATGCGGGCCACTCTGGCTGGGCCGGAAGGCATGCGGGCCACTCGGGCTGGGCCAGAAGGCATGCGGGCCACTCGGGCTGGGCCGGAAGGCATGCGGGCCACTCGGGCTGGGCCGGAAGGCATGCAGGCCACTCGGGCTGGACTGGAGGGCAAGAGGGCCACTCGGGCTGGACCGGAGGGCAGGAGGGCCACTCGGGCTGGACCGGAGGGCAGGAGGGCCACTCGGGCTGGACCGGAGGGCAGGAGGGCCACTCTGGCAGATCCTGACAGGCCGGGCACCCTGGCAGATCAGGGCAGGCGGGCACCTCTGGCAGAACAGGGCAGTCTGGCCACTCTGGCAGAACAGGGCAGTCTGGCCACTCTGGCAGAACAGGGCAGTCTGGCCACTCTGTCAGAACAGGGCAGTCTGGCCACTCCGGCAGAACAGGGCAGTCTGGCCACTCCGGCAGAACAGGGCAGTCTGGCCACTCCGGCAGTACAGGGCAGTCTGGCCACTCCGGCAGTTCAGCGCAGTCTGGCCACTCCGGTAGTTCAGCGCAGTCTGGCCACTCCGGCAGTTCAGCGCAGTCTGGCCACTCCGGTAGTTCAGCGCAGTCTGGCCACTCCGGCAGTTCAGCGCAGTCTGGCCACTCCGGCAGTTCAGCGCAGTCTGACCTCTCTGGCGACTGTTGACTGGCGGGCAGCTCTGACGACTGTTGACTGGCGGGCAGCTCTGACGACTGTTGACTGCCGGACAGCTCTGACGACTGTTGACTGGCGGACAGCTCTGACGACTGTTGACTGGCGGACAGCTCTGACGACTGTTGACTGGCGGGCAGCTCTGGTGATGGTTGACTGGCGGGCAGCTCTGACTGTTGACTGGCGGGCAGCTCTGGTGACTGTTGACTGGCGGGCAGCTCTGGTGACTGTTGACTGGCGAGGCTGGGCTGACGCACTAGACTCCTGATGCGTGGGGCTGGTATTGGACTTGCCAGCCTGGAGACACGCACCTCCATGCTAGTGCGTCTAGCGGGAAACACCGGACCGAAAGGGCGCACTGGCGGTCTTGAGTGCAGGGTTGGCATCACCCCTTCCGGCTCGATGCTCCCCTTGCCCTGGCACCTGCGGGGCGCTGGTACTGGGCGAACTGGGCTGTGCGTCCGTATAGGCGAGATGGTGCGTACCACAGCGTAACATGGCGCCCTCCACCTCATACGCACCTCCCTGTAATCACGGGTAGCTGGCTTACGGCTCTTCCCTGGCCTGGCCAAGCTACCCGTGTGCCCCCCAAAAAAAAAATCTTGGGGCTGCCTCTCGGGTTTCCTACCCAACCGTGTTCCAGCAAAACATTCCCGTTGGTTCCTCTGTCCAGCTGCCTCCACTCTCCTGAGTGCCTCCACCTGTTCCCATGGGAGGCGATCCCTTCCGGCCAGGATCTCTTCCCAGGTGTAGGCTCCCTTGCCATCCAGGACGTCCTCCCATGTCCATTCCTCCTTTTTTTTCTCCTGTGGCTTCCTCCTCTTCTGCTGCTTGGTCCTGGTTTGGTGGGTGGTTCTGTAACGACAGTTGTCATGGAGAGAAGACCAAGACGCAGCAGGTATGTGAATACTCATATTTAATTTCAAATAAGGAGTAAAGCATCCATTTAACAAAAACAATAAAGGTGACAACAGCAACAGTTCTGCAGGCTATGAAACGCAGTGCAAAAACAACCACCCACAACCCCAAAGAAAAACACACACACCTATATAGGACTTCCAATCAAAGGCAACTCAACACACCTGCCTTCAATTGGAAGTCCCAAATCAACAATCAAACATTCACATACACAAAAACTGTCACGTCCTGACCAGTAGAGGGGGTAGTGGGGTCAGGACGTGACAGTTGAATACATAGGTATCCCCCTTTCCTTATTCTGAGGACAAAAGGGGGTGCAACTATATTAGGAAGATGCTCCTAATGTTTTGTACACTTAGTGTACAAAGAGGGTGGGGCTCAAGCTGCATCCCTGTCTCACCCCACGGCCCTTGGAAATAAATCAGCGTGTTTTTAAACAAAAATGTAACTGCACACTTGTTGTTTGTAGATGGATTTTATAATGTCATATGTTTTTCCCCAACACCGCTTTCCATCAATTTGTATAGCAGAGTCTCTTGCAAATTGAGTCAGAAGCTTTTTTGAAATCAACGAAGCATGAGAAGACTTAGGTTTTGTTTTTGTTTCCAATAAAATGTTATTTGCCACAAGTGCCGAATACAACAATTGTAGACTTTGCCGTGAAATACGTACTTGCGAGCCCTTTCCCAACTAGACAACAAGAAAATAGTAGCATAATACTGTCAATTAGGTCACCACTGGTTCTGTTATATACTGCCATGCTTGCATTGTTATGTCTCTTGCACATCCTGGACAAGTGTATTCGATGTTTATTGAGTGTGTATTTTGCAGATTGGTTTGGTGTAGACTACTGCCACACAGTAGTCTGTTAAACCTCTTGAGGATATCCTACCACAGGGGGCGCCACAGCGCATTTTGGAAAAAATTCGTTCCCATTTTCAACGGCCTACTAATCAAACTCAGAAGCTAGGACATGCATATACTTATTTTATATGGATAGAAAACACCCTAAAGTTTCTAAAACTGTTTGAATGGTGTCTGTGAGTATAACAGAACTCATTTGGCAGTCAAAACCCCGAGACCGATTGAAACAGGAAGTGGGATTCTGAATTGTGGACTCGACTTCACAGCCTTGCCTGTAATTCACAACGTGAAAAATCGATCATTGAACACTTTCTAGTGCTTCCACTAGATGTCCCCAGTCTTTACAAAGTGTTTTGAGGCTTCTACTGTCGAAACTCAGTGAAGGAGACGATGTGGCAATTGGTCACAGTAGGAGGGCCATCAGCATTGTGACGTCGGCGGCCGTGTCTACCCCCACCTTTGGAAACGTTTTGAAACACAATGAAATCGTCCCACTCGAATCTTATTGGCTCTCTTGTTGAAACAGGACCTGAAGATTAATGTTATACAACGTTTGACATGTTTGAACGAACCTAAAGGAGCCAAGTCCCGCACACGGATCAGCATTTGGATACAGCCTTCGGACGCGCTAACAACAGCAAGCTAATGGAACATAAAGGATGGACTTTTTCGACCGAAAATACATTTGTCGTGGACCTGGGATGCCTGGAAGTGCTTTCTGATGAAGACAACTAAAGGTGAGGGATTATTGACAATATTATACAAGATCAGATGTGATTTGCGATTGTTCCAAGATGGCGCCGAGCTAGGTTTTCTAGCTCATTTTCTGAGTATCGCATTCCCTTTTATCTCAAAGTGTGATTACCCTGTAAAGTTAATTTAAAATCTGTTATGACGGGTGTTTTCAAGAGATATTCATCTATAAATCTTAGATTGACAATATAAAATAAAAAAAACGTTTTCGAATAGTAATTTATGAAATTGTAGCACTGTTTCCCGGGACGCATTTTATGGGAAAATAGTTAGTCAACGTCAGGTGCCGATGTAAAATGCTGTTTTTATATAGAAATATGACCTTTATTGAACAAAAGAATGCATGCTGTGTGTAACATGATGTCCTAGGTGTGTCATCTGATGAAGTTTGTAAAAGGTTAGTGCTGCATTTAGCTGTTTTTTGGTTATATGTGATGCATGTGCTTGGTCGGAAAATTCAAATGATGCTACTTTTACCATGTACTCCTCTAACATAATCTAATGTTGTGCTTTTCCTGTAAAACCTTTTTGAAATCGGACGACGAGGGTCGATTCAAAAGAGGTGTATCTATAAAACGATATGAGACAGTCCTATATTTGAAAAAAAAATATATATTGAATTTCGTTATGCTAATGTCGCTAGGAGTTTTTCGCTGGAAAATGATCCCGCTAACGGGATGAGACGCTCAAGAGTTAAGAGTTTAGGAATAAACTGTTTGATTCGAGAGCTTGATCCTATGTCCTGGACATTCCTTTATTCATGATCTATTGAGGTAATTACATTGGTGTCAGAAGTAAAAAATCAAATTGAGCTAGCTAGCTAGCTAGCTGACTAACATTACGGTGGCTAGCTATGTGGATTAGCCTAGCAGAGAAAAAAGACAAAAAATGCTTTGTGGTAGTCGAGAGTGAAGGGGGAGGCAGGGGACATATAAGCCAAAGGAGATGCTTGTGCTCGGAAATCAGAGGATCTGGCTGAGGCGTTCGCGAAGGCATCGGGGCACAAAGCACGTTTGAGTGAGACCGCTAGACGAATGGCGGCTGAAGCTTCTTCTGTTCTTCACACGGATTCTGCAGGGCGGACTGAATGTGTGATGTCAACAGTGCATGACGGGAATGCTGGGGCTCAGGATGTAAACAAACATGGCGGAGCCCAGTCCCAAAAAGCATCCATATCTGTTAAGACCCCCGAGTACTCAGGTAAGGCGGATTGGGAAGCTTTTCATGCCCAGTTTGAACTGTTGTCTCATTCAGGGGAGTGGTCTGATGAAGATAAGGCACTTCAGCTAGCTTTGTGCCTCACGGACGATGCTCTGTTCTGTTTGATATTGATTAGCCTGGAGGACATACGTGATTATGGGGCTTGAGTTGGAGCACTGATTAGACGCAGGCAGTCAGGGGAGCCACTACAGGCGCTAGCTTAATGCGAGCCTCAGCAGGCATACGCTCACATGCCCCCACTCCATGCAGAGCGAGTTGGTACGTGACCAGTTCATACAAGCGCTCTCTCTCCTACGGAGCTTCGCACACAGACCCAGATGGCTCATCCCGAGTCATTTCAGAAAGACTTGGAGATGACTTTGGAGAGGGAGATTGTGTGGGCTGGGGCTTCAGTGGAGGCTTCAGCTGGGGCCTCAGTGGGGGCGTGTGGAGATACACCTACTGTGTGGGCTGTGGTGCACAGCAGCCCAGAGATGGCAAAGCCTGCACGGGTGGTTGAAATGACTGAACTAATTTGTGCTGTAACACTACAGACAGCACACAACATACAGACAGCATGCAACACACAGACAGCACTCAACACACAGACAGCACTCCACACACACTCTGGCCCCATGGTCTTCTGGGGGTGTGGCCAGCTAGGCCACTGGGCGGGGGTGTGCAGGGTCTTAGAGAGGATAGGGGAGGTGATGTACCGGATCCAGCTGCCTTCCAGAGTGAGAAAGGTCTCACTGACCGGGACAGGTCAGTCCCATACAGAGAGGCCATTTCTCCTCCACAAACAGCTGGCCTATTTTAATTCACCACTTTACAAGCTAGCCAGCTAACTCTTTGAAATAAACATGATTTTTAATTTATTATGGGATATGCCAAATAGTGTTACAGATCCATCCTGACTGGCAATTAGCTAACTGTGGCTTTTATTTCAGTATTGCAGTGTGTAGTCAATTGAGGGGACGAGCCTGTGTTTCATGAAGCCATTAGAAGACTGTTGCAGACTGAGAGGGGGTATGTATAAATTATTTATACTAAATGATGTATAATAAATCTTGGTGATTCAATAGCCTCGTTAATCATTAAATGACTTTTAAAACACTATGTTGTGCTCAGTCTGGCAGTAATCCAGAACTATCAGAAGTAGCGGATCTCTCTTTCAGTTGCTCTAGACAACAACTGCATCTAAGTTGTTATTCTACATCATAATGATTATTATGTCTGCATAGAATTGTGTCTTTGTTTTGGCAGATTAACTCATGTTTATTTCTTAAGATGAACTCATGTTTTTGCTCTTTTTTTCTTATCCTCTGGAACCAGTCAGCCAACAACCTATACTGTACTTGCGGTAGGTAGCCCAGCGGCTAAGGAGTTGGACCTGTGGCGGAACTGTACCTGTGGCTGAAAGGTGGCTGGTTTGAATCCCGGGCCTGGCGCTGGAAAAAAATGGGTGGAATTGATCTGGATTCACATCCTTGAAACATTCCCCATAACATGGGCCCTTGAACAAGGCCCTTAACCCCAAAACAAGCTTTTCATCCAGGGGTGATGCACTGCAGCTTGAACCTGTGCTCGTCTCAACTGTATGTGTGAAGTCTGCTGTTTGGGGGTTTGAGATCGGAGCAGTTGTTCACTGTAACCAAAATTAACACAGTTGTATTGTGTTGTAAAGAAGTCAGCCAGAGTTGATGTGGGCCATCATCGGTTCTAACTTAGAATTTGTGGACAACTACAAATACCTAGGTGTCTGGTTAGACTGTAAACTCTCCTTCCAGACTCACATCAATCATCTCCAATCCAAAGTTAAATCTAGAATTGGCTTCCTATTTCGCAACAAAGCATCCTTCACTCATGCTGCCAAACATACCCTCGTAAAACTGACCATCCTACCAATCCTCGACTTCGGCGATGTCATTTACAAAATAGCCTCCAATACCCTACTCAACAAGCTGGATGCAGTCTATCACAGTGCCATCCGTTTTGTCACCAAAGCCCCATATACTACCCACCACTGCGACCTGTACGCTCTCGTTGGCTGGCCTTCGCTACATAATCGTCGCCAAACACATTGGCTCCAGGTCATCTACAAGACCCTGCTAGGTAAAGTCCCCCCTTATCTCCGCTCACTGGTCACCATAGCAGCACCCACCTGTAGCACGTGCTCCAGCAGGTACATCTCTCTGGTCACCCCTAAAGCCAACTCCTCCTTTGGTCGTCTCTCCTTCCAGTTCTCTGCTGCCAATGACTGGAACGAACTACAAAAATCTCTGAAACTGGAAACACTTATCTCCCTCACTAGCTTTAAGCACCAGCTATCAGAGCAGCTCCCAGATCACTGCACCTGTACATAGCCCATCTATAATTTAGCCCAAACTACTACCTCTTCCCCTACTGTATTTATTTATTTTATTTATTTTGCTCCTTTGCACCATATTATTTATATTTTAACTTTGAACTTTCTTCAAACTACAAATCTACCATTCCAGTGTTTTACTTGCTATACTTTATTTACTCTGCCACCATGGCTTTTTTTTGCCTTTACCTCCCTTATCTCACATCATTTGCTCACATTGTATATAGTCTTATTTTTTTAATTATTATTATTTATTTTTTTTCCTACTACTTCATTGATTGTATGTTGTTTTACTCCATGTGTAACTCTGTGTTTTTGTATGTTGTCGAACTGCTTTGCTTTATCTTGGCCAGGTCGCAATTGTAAATGAGAACTTGTTCTCAACTTGCCTACCTGGTTAAATAAAGGTGAAATAAAAATAAAAAAATAAAATAAAAAATTCATACAAAGAGATGCCTCCCTGACCACCAGTGTACGTTTCCAAACTATGTTCTCATATAATCACAATAAATTCTAAAAGCTATGCTGGTACTCTTTTGTCCATTATTGAATTGTTTATTAAATTACACTGACACAAAACATTAGGAACACCTGCTCTTTCCATGACATAGACTGACCAGGGGAATCCAGGTGAAAGCTATAGTCCCTTATTGATGTCACTTGTTAAATCCACTTCAATCAGTGTAGATGAAGGGGAGGAGACAGGTTAAAGAAGGATTTTTAAGCCTTGAGACATCTGAGACATGGATTGCGTATGTGTGCCATTCAGAGGGTAAATGAGCAAGAGAAAATATTGAACTTCCTTTGAACGGGGTATGGTAGTAGGTGCCAGGCACACTGGTTTGAGTGTGTCGAGAACTACAACGCTGCTGGGTTTTTCACACTCAACAGTTTCCTGTGTGTCTCAAGAATGGTCCACCACCCAAAGGACATCCAGCCAACTTGACCGCAACTGTGGGACGCATTGGAGTCAATATGGGCCAGCATCCCTGTGGAACGCTTTAGACACCTTGTGGAGACCATGCCTTGACAAATTGAAGTTGTTCTGAGGGCAAAAAGGGTTGCAACTCAATATTAAATAAAGGTTAAATATATATATATTTTTATAAATAGAATTAGGAAGGTGTTCCTAATATTTTGTACACTCAGTGTATATTCTTAGCAAAAAATATTACTATTTAATAGTAGTAGCCATAATTCATAAATGACACCATGCAGGGTTCTATATGGAACCATGTTGGTTCAGTGATCAAAGAACCCTATAAACGGTCTATATAGAACCTTTAGGAGTTCCATATATGAAGCAAGCAATAGAAACGTTTTTGGTTTTATAAGGAACCTTTTTTTCCTAAGAGAGTATACAGGCAACTGAAAATATGTGTTATTCTGTTCTTTTGAAGTAGCCTACATTTTCGATATTGTAATGAGTCTAAATGAAACATCATATGCAAAAATATATATATATTTTTTCTGTTGTCCTATAATATATTGGTTTATTAGACTGTTAAAAATATAGGGGAAAAGGCAGAAATGTTAGATATACGTATTCATTTTTGGGGTAAAGGGAGACATTTTATATACAGTCAACATTGTATTTCTGTGGTCCGAATTTCATAATCATAAACAGGAACTTTTTCTGACATTTTCCATTGGTAGGTCTACAGTACCCATGTGCTAATGTCTCTCCTCACTCAGAAAGCCTTCTCACTGAAGGCAATCCAAAGCCATACCAAAGCTAATAATTGTGAGTTGATTGAATTTGAATGATGTGAATAATAATAATTATGATGGTGAGAGCCCAGTAACAGATGGACTGAGATCTCTTTAAGCTATTGTTCATTTGTGTCTCTAAAGTCACAACGTTTCCATTTCTATAGTCATGTTACAGTCTTTACAAAAACGAAATGTCCAAATGTCGGCCTTTAACCTGTTCCAATTTCCCCCGCATTAACTGTTTATTTTCATAGCTGATAAAAATGTGGTATGCTATATAGCCTATACACATAATTTTGCCCATGTGAAGATGCTTATTTTATGCCATAGCCTAAAGAACAGATACATGATTTAATGAAAAGCAGCAAACAGACAGAACATTCTTTCACATTCTTTAATAAAAGACTCAGAAACAGAAACAGGCAATAGGCTACAGCTCGATTCACAGCTTCCCGCCGAAGTACAGGGAAACTTAACATATTTCGATGTATTGTACAAACCGCGTTTGTTGAGTGCGCAGGAGTGTCTGTTTCCAGCATACTACTGTACCTTTGCTGATGCGTTTTGCTCGACAAAAAGAAACGAAAGCCTGTACGTGTCACAGAGTTATTATCACAGTTATATTTAGAGTTAGAAAACTCTGTGTCAGCCTCTTTTAGAGAGAAAGCGAGAGAGGGTATCATTCTCTGAGTGAACTTCCTTTCTTAATCCATTCACTTTCTTCTTAGAAATAATAAGATAACAAAGATTTTCTTCTCTTCTAATTAGAATCTCTCTCTTTTATCCTCGCTGTCCAATTTAGCTTGGACTCTTTCTTTCTCTCTCGCTCTATTTCTCATTGTTCTCTCTCAATTTCTCTATATCTCCCTCCATCCCTCCCTCCCTCCCATCCTCCCTCCCTCCTCTGTCTCTCTCTAATTCATCATGGACTCAGACCTAATGATTATGCCCTAATCAGGCATTCCATTTCACTTACCAACTAATGAAAAGTCTAAATCATTCAGGGGTCTCTTCTTCTCCTTCCATCTCTCCGTCACTCACTTCTCTCTAGAAGAGCTAGATAACTCCATTTCACTCTCTCTCTCCCTCTACTTCTCTCCCTCTACTTCTCTCTCTCTCTTTGTTGTGCACACGTACAGTGAAATGCCTGTCTTGCAAGCTCTAAACTCAACAATGTAGTAATTAATACAAATGTAGTACTAAAAATAACATAACGTAGAACAAAAACACACAAGAAATTTAAATAAGAAATAAGAAGAGCGCGAGAAAGTTAGTAAGGTTTTTTGATGCTAGTGGTTGTATTAATTTGGGATCTACCGTCTATCGCATCCCACAACTGTCCCAGACTATGTTCGGAATATTATTTTCTCACACAGAATAGAATAGGTCAAATGTTGTACTATGGGGACAGTACATTAACATAGGCTAGTGCTTTTTGCTGTTCGTTAGGCCTACTCATCTTGATGGCTGACGAAAAATAAACGTGCACAGTTCTTCCAATATCTTCCATATATGCCTTGGAATTGGATAAGAACGCACGCAGTTGCCTCCCCGATGTGTCTGTCTTCACTTGTAGCCTGTGAGAAAGACCTGACCACTTGAGTGAGAGCCATGTGAGTGAGAGGTGATTCAGCATGCAGCCGGGAGAAGGGAATTATAATTACTATATTCAGCCCAAGGACACAACGGCCACTGGCCATAAAAGGCATTAATTTCTTTAGGGGCATTATGGCCATACAAAGGGGATGCCCCTGGGAAATTCACAATTTGCTTGCCAAATTGTGAATGAGAGAATGATGTAGTGTGAACAGCCTGTGCAAAAAACTAAGCAGAGCTCATGCCTTTCATACAACTTTTTTCAAATAATCATTAGAGTCGCTTCATGCAGCCTTACAATGTATTAAAAATCTGAACATATTGCCCAATGTTTGTTGAACAACGAAAGTTACATAAATAACTCTAAGTTAAACATATAGGAGTACCTATTTATTTGCTAACCACTCAACACAGAATAGCCGCATATGCGCACTACCTCAAATCGTTTGGAGAAAATATCCTTTCTATTCTATTCAGCTATGTTCAATTACTCAGCTATGTTCCATCAGAGCACGACGTTTGTTGAATGCTAAACGAGAGACCTTGATGTATTGTTTTTGTAAAGTTGTATAGTGTTTCCTTGCAAAGTTTGATGTATATACTTTTGGATTTTGTATCCCGCAATGCGGATAGCCTCAGTTGCTGTGACTACTACCATCTGTCCCGGGATTCTGCCAGACCAAAAAGTCTGAAGTTGTTTTCCGAAGCTAGCTACTAACCTAGCTGCTATCAGTATCAGGTGATCGATCCTTTGTTTCTGAATTGCGGGATGATCCTCTCCTGGACCTGGCTGGCCGGACAGGGAGACATATCACTGTTCCTCACGAAAGTCGTGGGCGGCGTCCTCCACTTTCTGAGCCCTCTGGGGTGACGGGATTCATGAATGGGCTGCCGACATCGAATAGCTTTGCTGCTCCCGGCGCCATCTTCTCATGGAGCGTCGGAGGTTCCTTCCGTATCGGCCAACACCGGGGTCCAAGGTGGGTTCTGCTTCACCGGGGTCAATGGTGGACTCTGCTATTCCTGTCATTTGTGGTGGGAGCCCCTGGTGGGGATAGGGTTGGGCTGAGGGATCTTGGCTCGAAACGGACAACTGCCATCAACCATTATTATGGGAAGCTCAATGGTTAGATCGGTGGAAGTCCGAAATACCCATACACTTTGTTTTCTTGTCCTAATAGGTATAATCCAATCTTTAAGTCTTCTGAAATGTCAAAGTAATCTGTAAGAAGAGAGTTGCATTCTCTTTTATTTATTTACAAAGTAATCTTACAGAAACTCCCTCTATATGTAACTTCATTAATTAAGTTAAGAATCCTAAGTTACCAAACCCGTTCTCAGGAATGGATAACACTAGAGATCCCTCCAGTCTCCAGAGACGTAGGAAAAGCAGCTTTTTTTTGTACATAATTTGTGGAACAATCTGCAGAGTTCACTGCAGTTAGATGTGCTGGTGTCACTCAGGCAGTTTCAATTATTGATAGAGCACCTCTTTGCAGTTCAATGTCATTGATTTGATTAAATATGTTTATTTTGGTTTATTGTGCTGAATTATATTGTTTTATACATATATATGTATGTTGTTTTGTTATTCAGATTTTATTCCAATGTATAACATTTTAATAATATAAAATAATGCCACTGAATTCTAAGAAAATCTTGGCTGCTAAATGAATTAGTGTATGGCCTAGCCAGATCATGGCCTACCATAAGGATAACTCAGAGTATGCTATTTTGTTCTTCTGAAATAGACTACATTTTATTTATATCATGTTTCTTTAGACCTGTCTAAAATAAATAATGGATTTATTGTGATGGTGTAGGCTATATTACATGGATTTATTAAACTTTTTAAAATGTAGATGTTCCAAAAGTCGGCATCGTTATTAACGGTTGATTACCGTGAGACCGACAGTTATTTGCTTGACAATCACCGGCTGACGAAATGTCATGACCGCCACAGCCCTAGGTGGTGATCAGGGCCGGTTTTCACTTCGCCATAATCTCACCAGGACTCCCCTTTTCCTGCCTGTGTAATGCCAGTGTTTCCTCTTCCATACCCCAAAAATTGGTTCAGAATGACAGAAAGATCCCAGGGCTGATGAGTTGACGCTGGAATTGAGGTAAGTAACTGCCAATTTCATGTTCAAAAGTTGTTGTAGGTTATAAGAAATTAAAGAACTGATACATTTCTTGAAAATAAAGTAAAAATAAATGGCAAAAGAATCAAAACAAAATAGCACATTTGGGTCGGAGCTCGCAAAACGCTGGCCATACAATACGGCGGCATCTTATCTAATCATCACAAATATGAAACAACCACGTGTTAATGACAATGGCTTGCTTTCAAATGGCATTTCATTGAATTGCTTTTAAATGGTATATAATTAAATTGCTTTGAAATGGTATCTAATTGAATTGCTTTCAAATGGTATATAATTAAATTGCTTTCAAATGGTATCCAATTGAATTGCTTTCAAATGGTATATACAGTTGAAGTCGGAAGTTTACATACACCTTAGCCAAATATATTTAAACTCAGTTTTTCACAATTCCTGACATTTAAAAATAGTAAAACTTCCCTGTCTTAGGTCAGTTAGGATCATCACTTTATTTTAAGAATGTGTAATGTCAGAATAATAGTAGAGAGAATGATTTATTTCAGATTTAAATTCTTTCATCACATTCCCAGTGGGTCATACGTTTACATACACTCAATTAGTATTTGGTAGCATTGCATTTAAATTGTTTAACTTGAGTCAAAGTTTTGGGTAGCCTTCCACAAGCTTCCCACAATAAGTTTGGTGAATTTTGTCCCATTCCTCCTGACAGAGCTGGTGTAACTGAGTCAGGTTTGTAGGCCTCCTTGCTGGCACATGCTTTTTTGGTCCTGCCCACAAATCTTCTATAGGATTGAGGTCAGAGCTTTTGATGGCCACTCTAATACCTTGACTTTGTTGTCCTTAAGCCATTTTCCCACAACTTTGGAAGTATGCTTCGGGTCATTGTTCATTTGGAAGACCCATTTGTGACCAAGCTTTAACTTCCTGTTTGATGTCTTGAGATGTTGCTTCAAAATATCCATATAATTTTCCATCTCATGATGCCATCTATTTTGTGAAGTGCACCAGTCCCTCCTGCAGCAAAGCACCCCCACAACATGATGCTGCCACCCCCGTGCTTCACGGTTGGGATGTTGTTCTTTGGCTTGCAAGCTCCTCCTTTTTCCTCCAAACATAACAATGGTCATTATGGCCAAACAGTACTATTTTTGTTTCATCAGACCAGAATACATTTTTCCAACAAGTGCGATCTTTGTCCCCATGTGCAGGTGCAAACCGGAATCTGGCTATATGATGGTGGTTATGGAGCAGTGGCTTCTTCCTTGCTGAGCGGCCTTTCAGGTTATGCCAATATAGGACTCGTTTTATTGTGGATATAGATACTTTTGTACCTGTTTCCTCCAGCATCTTCAAAAGGTAATTTGCTGTTGTTCTGGGATTGATTTGCACTTTTCGCACCAAAGTACATTCATCTCTAGGAGACAGAACGCGTTTCCTTCCTGAGCGGTATGATGACTGCATGGTCCCATGAAGTTTATACTTCCGTTCTATTGTTTGTACAGATGAACATGGTACCTTCAGGCATTTGGAAATTGCTCCCAAGGATGAACCAGACTTGTGGAGGTCTTGGATGATTTTTTCTGATTTTCCCATGATGTCAAGCAAAGAGGCACTGAATTTGAAGGTAGGCCTTGAAATACATCAACAGGTACACCTCCAATTGACAGAAATGATGTCAATTAGCCTATCAGAAGCTTCTAAAGCCATGACATCATTTTATGGATTTTTCCAAGATTTTTAAAGGCACAGTCAACTTATTGTATGTAAACTTCTGACCCACTGGAATTGTGATACAGTGAATGATAAGTGAAATAATCTGTCTGTAAACAATTGTTGGAAAAATTACTTGTGTCATGCACAAAGTAGATGTCCTAACCGACTTGTGGGCTACACTCAGCCTTGTCTCAGGATGGTAAGTTGGTGGTTGAAGATATCCCTCTAGTGGTGTGGGGGCTGTGCTTTGGCAAAGTGGGTGGGGTTATACCCTGCCTATTTGGCCCTGTCCGGGGGTATCATCGGATGGGGCCACAGTGTCTCCTGACCCCTCCTGTCTCAGCCTCCAGTATTTATTCTGCAGTAGTTTATGTGTCGGGGGGCTAGGGTCAGTCTGTTATATTTGGAGTATTTCTCCTGTCTTATCCGGTGTCCTGTGTGAATGTAAGTATGCTCTCTCTAATTCTCTCTTTCTCTCTTCCTTTCTTTCTCTCTCTTGGATGACCTGAGCCCTAGCACCATGCCTCAGGACTACCTGGCATGATGACTCCTTGCTGTCCCCAGTCCACCTGGCCGTGCTGCTGCTCGTTTCAACTGTTCTGCCTGCGGCT